>NC_059496.1:0-45478 GCF_018139145.2 Gymnogyps californianus
TGCTCACACTCCTACCTCAGGAAAGCTGGGCTTCTTCTCTTTGGTTTTTCTTTATCTTCAGGGTGCTTTGTTTTCATTCTGCTGTCCTATGTGCAGATCTTCAGGTCTGTGCTGAGGATCCGTCTAAGCACGGACGGCACAAAGCCTTTTCAATGTGCCTCCTCACATGGCTGTGGTCTCCCTGGTTTGACACTGCCATGTTTGCCTACCTGAAGCCCCCTCCATCTTTTCACCAGCTCTGGACCTGGTGCTGGCAGTGCATTACTCGGTGGTACCTCAGCAGTGAACCCCCTCATCTACAGCATGAGGAACAAGGAGCTCAAAGACACCCTGAAGAAACTGATTCAATTATTTGTTTGTTCAGCAGCAGTAAGCTGCATGTGTCTCTTCACAAGTGATTTCCAATGTACCTTCGGGAACCTCCTGTGCTTTGGGCATTTATCTGTGATAACCAAGTTTATCCAGGAATGTCTGCATCCACACCACTTCTCCAGGGGCATGAACCCAGCCTGTCTGACCCAGAGGCCTTTGTACGTGTGTCTGGCACTTACGGTATAAGCTGGCCTCCTGTCTCACATCTCTGCAATAAAAGGGTGTTTCCTCAGGGCCGGTGTCTGGAGGTTGGGCTCTTCTTCCAAAGCTGAAGTGAAGGGCAGGCTGCAGAAACTTCCACTTACAAAGCTGTACTGCTGTGCTCAAGTTCTCCGTGGGTGAGTGGAGGACATGGGGCCATGTGTTTGGGAATGGGCCTGGGCCTGAGCCTTCACATGTACATGCCCAGTGCCCCGGACGTGATCCCTGAATGATCAGCAGGGACTGCCTGGGGTTGTCTCCTTGTGGGTTTTGGGCACCACCACCCACCTCCCCTGCAGAGCAGCACCACAAAGCTTGGGGCCCTGCAGGGGCATGGGGAGGGAGCCAGGAACGGCCGGCCAGGCCAGCACGGACACAGTCACCTGGGAAGGCTCTCTAGGGAGCAGGGCCTCTCTTTCTTACCCAGACCTTGGCAGACCCCAGAGCAGACCTGTATGTGAACCCTTGTGTGGGACACGGTTGGGGCTTGGCTGGGGCCAGGCACTGGGGGGCTGCAAAAGAAGGAGGGCTGGTGGGGATGGACACTGAGGTCTGCTATGGAGACTCTGGTGGGGCACGTTTCTCCACCCCAAACACACCCTCCTGTGCAGTGTCCGATGAGGGGGGCCATGGGAGCATGTGTTGGCACTGGGGCTGTGCTGGCGCAGGAACGGGTCACAGGTTGGAGCCCTAACACAACGATCAGGAGGTGGAAGCAAGGACAGGCTATGAAGGAGGAATTTAGAAAGATGACCTGAGCATGCAGGTCTGTGTTTCGGAAAGGCAAAGCTCACCTGGAGCTGATGGGGGCTGCAGGCGACATCAAGAGCCAAATGAAGAGCTTCAGCCACTGTGTTTGCAGTAAAAGGCTGGACAAGGCACAGGCTGCTGATGATGAGAAGGGTTCATAACAGCAGACACAGGCAGGGCTGAGGCACTCAATGCCGCCTTTGCCTTAGTCTTTGCTAAAAAGGTCTCCCAGGCCTCTGCTCAGTGAAAGGGCTCAAGGAGGAGGAGAGCACGTATTGACAGGAACCTCAGGAAGTCCCACAAGGACAAGTGCCAGTGTCTGCCCTGCAGGGGACTCCCCCTGGCAATGGCACAGGCTGGGGGCTGCCTGGCTGGGGAGCAGCTTTGGGAAAGGTCTTGGTGGGCAGGGAGCTGGACAGGAGGCCACCGCGTGCCCTGGCAGCAAGGGAGGCCAGCAGGGCCCTGGGCTCTACGACCACGAGCACGGCCAGGAGATGGAGGGAAGGGACTCTCCCTTCTATGTGGAACTTGTTAGACCACATCCAGAACACTGGGTCCAGTTTCTGCAACCCCAGTGCTGGAAAGGTGTTGGCAAGCTGAGCGGGTTTAGTGAAGGGCCCTGAAGACGCTCAGGGGGCTGGATCACTTTCCCTGTGAGGAAAGGCTGATGAACCTGGCCTTGTTCAGCCTGGAGAAGGCATGGATGAGGGGCACCTCACAGCAAGGGAGCCCTCACTTTTTCACCAGAAGGCCAGCCATGCATTGGAACAAGCACTGGTTCACCCTGGGAGAAGGTACAGTCCTCCGTCCTTGCAGGTTTTCAAGACCCAACTCGATTAAGCCCTGAACAACCAGGTCTGAATGTATACCTGACCCTGCTTTGAACAGACGGTTGGACTACAGACCTCTCTCTTTTAATGCTGCAGGCCTGATTAGGATAGAAATGGTCAGACAATTTTGACATAAAAAAAAAACAATGAAGAAGTAAAGAAAAAGATCTAAAGGGCAGAAATAGTTTAGTACATTTTCATCTTTTGAAATTCTTTGTGTTCTTGTCCTCCTTGTTTTGGTTCATTCTGATTTAATACACCAGTCTTTGGGGGGATTTTGTGACCTTTTCTTTTTTTAGAAGGAAAAGCCATTTCCCAAACGGATCTGGGATGCAGCTACAGGGACACATGCCTCCAGTCACAGGGACACCGGTGCTGGTGCCAGTTCAGGTGCCCTGGGACCCTCTGCCCGGCCTCTATCAGCAGCCTCCGAGGGTCTGGTCTTCTGCAGGAGACCTCCTGCCCTGTCTGACAGCGGCCAGTCCCAGCAAACACCTCGCCTACACTGGGGCCTCTGCAAGTGGCACTTCATGTCCATGGTCGGACATGCCTGGAAAGAGGAAGAACTGCTTGCAACTTGTAAAAAGCACATGAGCACCTTTTCACCAGCTGAATAACTGAATACTTTTACTCCAATGACAAAGTTTTCCTACCATGCCAAAATGGAATTTCCAGGAAGTATATTCATCGCAGGAGAAGAAATATTCACCTTCCCTTGTGCTTGCATTGCTGAGACTCTGGCCATTATACTCTGTATTTAATCTCCCAAATCTTTCCACTTGTCCTGATGAAACGACCAGGACTAAAGGCATCTTCTCAGCAGACTATCTGGACCTGTGCCCTTTCCATTGCTCTCCTGTTCCACCTCCCCTTACTCCTTGCTCAGCCAGATCCTCTCAACCACCCAGGTGCTGCTTTGAGCTTCAGGGAGTTACAAGCCTGCCCTTGTCTCTCAGCAGTCTAACTGACTCTTCAGCCAACTCCTACATTCTGTTTATATCTATCCTTTCCTATCACTCTGTCTAAAACATTTCCAGTGAGGTTACCCCGTCGTGGGTGGTGAACCTCACTGGAGGCAGCTTGAATGGAGCACAGAGTTGAGGAGTGTGGTTGGTTGGTTGTTAAATTTTACCATGCTTTCCTTCTGTTTGGTGCAATGAAGAGAAAGCCTGCTGTGCCTGTGTGCAGCCAGGTCTCAAGGAAAGCAGGTGGGAGTTGGTGCAAAAGAGGCTGTAACCTCCAGCTGCAGACTTGGGTGGAGAAGTCTGATGTCAGGAGAAGTGATGCGAGTCCCAGGCGGCCCATGAGAGAAAGGGTGGGGCTGGGGAGGTGAGGAGGAATGTTGTCCAGGCAGTGCCTGACCTCAAGGAGCCTGCTTTTCCTATTTCATTAGGAAATCTTCTGCATCAATATCAACTGGAAAATGTTGTGAACACTTTTGCTGTGAGTGGAAAAAAGTAAAAAAAAAAAGACTTCAAAGGAGAAATTCTTTTTTACTAGCTGTTCATACGATTATGTCTCTTAACTGCACTCCTGAAACCTCTCCACTTAGCTGCCCAGGTCTTGAACACTCGCAGAAAATAATGGGAAGAGACATGGCTTCTTGTGTTTTAACGAGCCCCATGGTGTATTTGGTGCTGACTCCATGAACCTCAGACACTGAGAGGAAGTTGAAGAAACCTCTCAAGAAGCCAAAGTCAGATGCCAACTCCAAAGTTTCTTGGAGCCTTAATGGGTCCCGCTGAGGGACATTACTGACAAAGCCTCCCCAGGGGCTGCTTAGAGCAGAAAACAGGAGAAAGTGATGACAAGTAGACAAAGGCAATGTAAAGGAACAGATTCTGAGTAAGCTGGCTGTGTTCCATGAAGGCAAAGGGCCAAGCCCTGACCCCCAGCCCCTGGGAACGGAGATCCTGTCCCTCACATGTTGCTCAGGGCTCTTCCTGGGGCACTGCAATGCAGGGATGTGCAATGCCAATTGCAGGACTATGGTACTGTTGTGGTGTAACACCAGCCGGAAACTAAGCACTACGCAGCCGCTCGCTCACTCCTCCACACCCAGTGGGATGGGGGAGAGAATAGGAAAAAAAAAACCTCATGGGTTAATTATAAAGACATTTAATAGGAGAGAAAGGAATGAAAAATAATGATAATATATAATAATAATAATAATAATAATAATAACAGGATCAGACTATACAAAACAAGTGAGGCACAATGCAATTGCTCAGTACTCACCGACCGATGCCAGTTAGTTCCTGAGTCGCGATCTGCCCCTCCCAGCCAACTCCCCCACTTTATATACTGGGCATGATGTCATATGGTATGGAATAGCCCTTTGGACAGTTTGGGTCAGCTGCCCTGGCTTTGTCCCCTCCCAACTCCTTGTGCCCCTCCAGCCTTCTTGCTGGCTGGGCATGAGAAGCTGAAAAATCCTTGGCTTAGGATAAACACTACTTAGCAACAACTAAAAACAGCAGTGTGTTATCAACATTATTTTCCTACTAAATCCAAAACACTGCACTATACCAGCTACTAGGAAGAAAATTAACTCTATCCGAGCCGAAACCAGGACAAGGTACAATGCTTATGGGTCTCTCCTGGGTGGGGCGAGTGGGAATGAGGTCCTGGTGCCATAAGGTTAAAGTGTCTCCTCGTAGGCCTTGGTGGTTGAGATAACAGCCACAGCCAAGTGGAGAAAGACCCGGCTCTCTTGGCAGCTTTTAGCCTTGCCTGAGCCCTCGATCAGCATAACCACTGGCTGTCCTATGGTGTCCCACCCTGGGCCTCTTTCCCTGCAGGCTGTAGACATCCACCTTGCTTCCTCCACCTTGCTCTCATCTGAGCATCTCACTACCTTACTGACATCTCTCCGTCTCCCTGGACGTTCCTTCAAACACATGGACTATTCCAGATTTCCTCAGGGTGGCCGATTAGACCACAGCACTGCCCTTGGAGTGACATTTTGTTCTCCTCATATCCAGTCTCAACCTCCCAAGCTGCACTTAGTGGCATTCTTTCTTTCTCATGCTCTTTTCCACTACGAGGAAAAGCTCCATCACCTCTTAAGCCCTCCTTCAATCACTCTCAGACTACTCCTATGCTGCCTCCATGCCACGGGGCCAAAGAAGCCCAGGTCCCTCAGTCCCTCTACACAGGTCATGTGCTTGAGGCCCTAACTCCCACCTTGGCAGGCTTCCCCTGGACACTGTCCAGTTCTCCCCCCACTCCTCCCAAATGGGGAGCCGCACACTGGACACACCCACGTGTGCATGCTGTGCTGCTTTTGGCTGGGATAGAGTTCCATTTTCTTCATAGTAAGCTAAGTACGGGGCTATGGTTTGGATTTGTGCTGGGAACCAGTGTTTGATAACACAGGGATGTTTTCATTACTGCTGAGCAGTGCTGTGCACAGAGTCAAGGCCTTTTCTGCTTCTCACACCGCCCCATCAGTGAGTACGCTGCGGGTGCACAAGAAGTTAGCAGAGGAAAAAGAGAAAGTAGTGAATGAATCCCTTATTTTTCTTTACTTGTGTGCATGGCTTTTGCTTTACCTGTTAAACTGTCTTTATCCCAAACCATGAGTTTTCTCACTTCTACCCTTCCAATTCTCTCCCCCATCCCATCACGGGGAATGAGTGAGCCATCAGCCATTACTTCTCCATCACAAGCACATGAAGAATCCAAGTGCTTCCTCCTACCCTAGCACTTACTCATCCACCTAGGACCTCACAAGCACCTGCGCAAGCCAGGGGCTGGCCCCTGGCCTCACACCTCCTCAAACCACCTGCGACCTCACAAGCACCTGCACAAGCCACGGGCCTCCTCCTGCCCTAGCACATCTCCACGGAAATACCACAACACAAGCACCTCCACAAGCCACCTCTCCTTTCAGTCCCACTCACATCCTCACAAAACACTCACCTCAAAACCACCTTTGCAAGCCAGGGGCCTGCTTCTGCCCAACCACCTCAGCACTCAGCGCTGACATCACAGGCACCTGCAACAAGCCAGGGCCCTGTCCTGCCTTAGCACCTACTCAGCCACCTAGCACATCACAACAACCTGCACAACCCACCTGCATGCTCCTGCCCTAAACAGCTGCAACAGCCACCAGGCCACGTCCCCAGCACCTGCACTGGCCACCTCTCCAGTCTCTGCCCATCACCTACTTAGCCAGCACTCACAGCACAAGCAGGTCTACCAGACACGTGCCTGCTTCTGCCCTAGGTACCTGCTCACCCACCTAGGACATCACAACAAGCCTGCACAACCCACCTGCACCCTCCTGCCTAACAGCTACCCAGCAAGCATTCACATCACAAGCAACCTCTAAAAGCCACCTCTTCAGTCCTTCCCATTCACATACTTAGGCACCACGCACATCACACAAGGACCTCGACAAGCCGGGGCCTGCCACTGCCTTAGCACCTTCCTCAGCCACCTCTGACATCGCACCTACCTCCACAAGCCAACCACCTTGCTCCTGACACAGCAAACTACCCAAGCACTTGCGACACCCAAAGCACCTGCACATCAAAGCTTCCTGCTCCAGCCCTACCACCTACCAGGCCCATCTCACCTCGCAAGCACAGCAACAAGCCCAACTGCCTCCTTCCACCATATCCCCCACTAACAGCAACGGCGTGCTTTAGGCCCAGCCACCAACAAAGCACCATGCAGCTGCTTGCTCACTCCTCCCCAACGGCGGCATGCGGACGACCAAAATACAACCAAAGGCTCGCGAGTCCACACAAGGACACGGACGGATCACTCAACGATTATGCTCACAGGCAAAACACACTCCACTTGCGGAAAAAACACATCCATTTCATTTCCTACCAAGCAAATCACACTAGCAGGAGAAAGAGAACCAGATCTTAAAAAACACACCTTCCCCCCACCCCTCCCTTCTTCCCGCCCTCACCTTTGCTCACCATACCTCCACCTCCTCCCCACAGCGGCCTAGGGCAACGGCGAATGGGGCTTGCGGGCACTTCATCCCACGTTGGCTCTGACGCTCCTTTCTCCTCAGGGGAGGGCTCCTCACACTCTTCCCCTGCTCCACTCTGGGATCCCTCTCACGGGGATCAGCCCTCCACGACCTTCTCCAACACCACTCTTTGCCACGCACTCCAGGCCTCCAACACCTGCTCCAGTGTGCCCTTTCCCACGCACTCACGGCCGCCTTCGGGCCCACACACCGGCTCCACCCTTGCGTCCTCCACGGCCTGCAGGGGAATCTCTCGTCCACCATTAACCTCCATGGGTCTGCAGGGACACAGCCTGCCCTCTCACCACGGCCTGCAGGGCAATCTCTGCTCCCCCGCACCTCCTCCCTCTCTTTCTTCACTCACCTCGGCCTCTGCAGCCTACTTTCTCTCACATCCCACTCCTCTTGTCGCTGCACCTCCCCTTCCTTCCTTTTCCACCACTCTTTCCCCTTCTGAAATATCCTATCCCAGAGCACCTACCACCGGTGCTGATTGCCTCCCCCTTGCACACAGGCGGCTCGAACTGCAGCCGGGAAAGCTTCTAGCAGCTTCTCACAGGACCCACCCCTCGAGACCCTCCCTGCTACACAAACCCCTGCCACACAAACCCAACACAACACCTACGACAGCACAAGCACCTGCACAACCCACCTGCATGCTCCTGCCCTAACACCTACTCAACCACCTCTCCCATCACAAGCACCTGCACAACCCACCTGCAACCTCTTGCCCTATCCACTACTCTGCCATCAATGACAACACAAGCAGCTGCACAGGGCAGGGGCCTGCTCCTAAACTACCATCTCCTTGCCAGCATGGGACATCACAAGCACCTCCTTCAGCCCAAGCCACCTCCTGCCCTAGCTGCATTTTGCTGTTCACCTGGACTCCACTGCTGCTCTCAGACCCCTTCCCAACTCCTCTCCCGCTGCATTCTACTTCTATAGGGCACAGAATTCCTCAACGTTGCCATTTGGAGTTGAAAAAGGCACAACCAATGCCCAAAGAGAAGCACCTTTGCTCATTTTGCAGTTAACGTCACAGCAGAATGCGGAGCAGTTCCTGTACGTGTCTACCCTGGTTTTGCATCAGAAAGGGATTTTGCACACGGG
The DNA here is from genome assembly GCF_018139145.2 of Gymnogyps californianus. Classification (NCBI taxonomy): domain Eukaryota; kingdom Metazoa; phylum Chordata; class Aves; order Accipitriformes; family Cathartidae; genus Gymnogyps; species Gymnogyps californianus. The sequence continues at coordinate 8,260 of NC_059496.1, forward strand.
ATGCCTTGCAACAGGGTTTGTGAGCCTGCCTTTGCCTCATACCTCTCCTGCTTCTGCTTGCTGGCCAGGGCTCCTCCTGGCTCTGCCAGGCTGGAGAGCAAAGCGGGGGTCTTTCAGGAGGCGCATCTGTCTGACGTGCCACATTCACCTCTATTCCATGGTCACCAGGCTCTTGTGAGTGCAGCTCTGGAAAGCAAAAGCATGAGGAATGACACGTGTTGGGGTTGGTGGAGCTTTTAAAAGTCATGACTACACCTGATGATTCAGCAGGGTAAACTAGATCCAAAGAATGTGTGGAACATGACTTCTGTGAAGTAAAGAAGGAAAAAATATACCCCAACAGAAGATGGACATCGGCTGTCTCCGTCAGCCCTCTGATGCCATGTGCTCTGCAACCTCTGCTGCCCTGCTTGGGAAGGATTCCTAAAACGCTATGTCACGCAGAAGATGTCAGACCACTGGGTCTCACCATGAAGAAGAACAAACACTTCCTCTTCGTTTGAGGAACAAACGAGTCAATCAACAAACGATTGAGTCAGTGGTGACAAGGCAAATGCAAGAGAAGGACACTGGCAGCCTCTCTGCTAACGATCGATGTTGAAAAAAACACGTCTCTTCCTTCATCACCTCATCCTCCTCAGAGGAAAAGGCAGAACAGGGAACACACAATCTAGTGGGTCAGGACAACCATGTTCTCTTTCTACCCCTGCCAGAAGTGTCCCTGAGGAAACAGCGCATCTGAAACACCTCTACTTGATTTGAATGGTACCCATCTCTTACAGCAGAGCTAAGAAACCTTCCTCAGAAACATCACAGAATCACAAAATAACAGCTATTGAGCACACAGGATGGTCCGCACTTGTCAGTGGGAAGGGCACGAGACCAAAACTTCCACACCAGACGAGGTCAACGGCTATGTCAGTGGAGAAAAGCCTCTGTGCAGCTGGGCAGAAGCACGGGAATGTTCACAAACCTCAGGCCATGTCTGATGAGCATCTGGAAGGAGTCAAGAAGACCTGGCTTGTCTCGCAGGATGTGTGCTGAAACCTGAGTGAAGGTCATTGGCCCTCTGGAAAAAGGTCACCCTCTTTAGGGTGACACGTTTATTAGTGTTAAAAGTGACTAATTAGACTAAAAGACTGTACATGGAATGGAGTCAGGGATCCAGTCTGTACTGGGACAGGGCTCCGTCTGTACTGGGAAGGGGCCAGGGGGTCCAGTTTGTACAGGGACATGGGCCAGTCTCTACTGGGACACAACCAGGAGATCCACTTTTTACTGGGACTGGGCAATGACTATACATGGAATGGAGCCAGGGAATCCAGTTTGTACTGGGATGGGGCTCACTCTGTACTGGGAAGTGGCCAGGGGGTCCAAAAAGTACTGGGACGGGGCTCAGTCTATACTTGCTGGTGGCCAGGGGATTCACTTTGCACAGGGACAGGGCCCAGTCTGTACGGGCAGGGGTCCAAAACGGAGCCCTGCAAGCACAGAGCCCCAGTGTTGGTGGTGCTGTGAAGGCGCTGCCAAGGGAAGGTGAGGGCCACCAAGAGCTTTCAGTCCTGGCCACTTGTGTGTGGGAGCCCGGGGTGGAGGTGTCCATATTGGAGCTGGGCTCTGGCACGGTTGAGGGGGTAGGTGAAGGTGAGGATGAGGTGGCAGAGCAAGCACAGAGCCCCTTCCCCCTGCGCTGCCTCCCTACCACAGAGAAATGCTTCCTGCACGCTGCCGCTAAGACTCAGAAAGGCTTTCCCTGTGCTGACTCATGATGACACAGAAAGGCTTCCCCTCTCCTACCTCGGTACATCACAGGAACCCTTACCCCGTGCTGCCTCAGCAGGACACAGAAAGGCTTCCCCTCTCCTACCTCGGTACATCACAGGAACCCTTACCCCGTGCTGCCTCAGCAGGACACAGAAAGGCTTTCCCTGAGCTGGCTCGGTACGACAGAGAAAGGCTTCCCCCACGCTATCTCACGGAGACACAGAAAGGCTTCCCTCACGATGATTCAGCTGTCTTGGAGAGGTCCAGAGGAGCTACCAGGCATGGCCCTACCTTTAACATTGACAAAGCGCCCAGGCGGAGACTGGGGCTGCTACCCAGGATTTCAGCTGTCTCCACAAGATACCAACACACTCCTGGAGATGAATGGGAAAATTCCTGGAGAGCTAACACGAATGGACTTGCCTACAACATGGACAAGACTGCTTGACTAGCTATCTTGGAGGAGTCTGCGGCTGATCCTTTGGAATTCACCTGTCTCCAGAGAAAGCCCAAATGCTCCCAGAGATGCCTCGGAGGAGTCCCAGACAGATACAGGGCACGGACCTGACTCCAACACACACAAAACACCTTGGGTAGCTACCTTGCAAAAGTCTGGGATGGCTACCTGCGCAATTCAGCTGTCTCCTGGGGAGGCCAAAACACTCTGGACGTTCCTCGGAGGAGTCCTGAGGAGCTACCGGGCATAGACCTGCCTCCAACACAAAGAAAACTCTTCAGCTAACGGAAGAGGAAAATTGTGCTGCTGCTACCTGGGACTTTAGCTGCCTGTCAAGAAACTCAAAACACTCCGCAGATGTATGGGAAAAGTCCTGACGCAAAAACAGGAATGCACCTGCCCCCAACATACACAATGCTCTTTGCGTAGCTACCTTAGAAGATTCTGGGGCTGCTACCTGGGAATTCACTCATCTCCAAAGGAAACCAAAAGACTCCTGGATATTCCTGGGAGCAGTTCCAGAGAGCTACCGGGCACGGACCTGCCTCCAACATGCACCAATCTCTTGGGGGATCTACCCTGGTGGAGTCTGGGGCTGCTGCCAGGCCTTCAGCTCCCTCCACAGCAGGACAAAACACGTTGGCAGATGCCTGAGAGGAGTCCTGGGGAGCTACAGGGCATGGACCTGCTTCCCATTTCTATCAGCAATCAGTCATAGAGTATCAATCAATAGGATGGCAGCAGTCAATAAGAGCACCAATCAATTGTAGAGCAACAAGCAATCCTTTAGCAATAATCAACAGAACAGCAACAACCAAGTAGGTGTTTGCGATTGCAGGGTACCACAAACTTGTCATCCAGCCTTACCCAGAAAAACATGTGATGTGCTGAGTAAGTGTGGAGAGTCAGGTCGACTTTGGCACACACACTGCTACCACGGAACTGGGTTTGTCACCTATTTACAAGTATCCGATGCTCTGAAGCTGCCCAAGGTCAGCATGCCCTTGCTACTGGAGGTTCTTGCTTTCTGTAGGCACTAAGGAAGACATTTCTGGTCATAGTCTATTTTAAACTGGTAAAGCACCGCACACCATTTATCAGCTGCTGAGAATTAGCTCCCACACAAATCAGGAGCAAGGGCAAAGCCTGTATATTTCAAATGCATTCGAGTTACATGACTGTTAAACATACGCCATGACACCATTTCACTAGACTGAAGGCTGACAGCGGTGTACCAGGACACTCCTTTCTGCACACCTCACTCCTGGGCAGAAATCCTAGAGGCTTCCTTTAAGGACAGAAACCCAAAGAGCTAAAAGAAGTTCTTTAAAGTCAGCACAGCAAAGAAAAAGCAAGCAAGCAAACAAAAACGGCAGGGAAACCCCTGAGGCACTCATGAGGAACAAAGGGTCTCCCTTTGGGAGTCCACTACCCCTCACAAAATGGACAAGTGGCTTAAAAAGAGATTCCTGCAAAGAAACGGCAGATCGAAGATAACCTTGATAACGCCAGCACAAGTGACCGGTGTGGAAACGGCAGCGCTGACCCTTCTCCTGCTCCTCCTACGAGCTCTTCGCCAGCCACGTGAAGATGCAAAACCAAGCATGAACGAATCAGATCTGAGAAGAGCCTGGCCCCAAAAATTAAAAATGATCAGGAAGTCTGTTTGAAATACGGCTTCACATCCACTATCGTGGATGATGAACCTCGCCTTAAGCACATGTCGTGCCTTGAGATAGGAGCTAAGGACAGTATGAAGTTACCCCCACGAGCAGATGTTCAAAACCAAAGCACCCAGAACACGCAGACAAACCTGCACCATGTTTTCAGCGATGTTTCAAGTCACGTGATACTCAGTCCACGACTTTACAAAACATCATTAAACTTAACGATAGCAGCCTCCTTGCAGGTTGCTTACTCAAAAGCAAAAACCAAAAAGCCACGTACCCTCGGGGAAACCCTTGTCCTTCCGGGTGGCTGCTGTCTTCCCACGGCTCTTCCTCAAAGCAGGACAAATGACTGTGAATTTGGCAGTCCACACAAATTACGAAGCACACTTAGTCCTCCCACAGTCAATACCTATGGGCCAGAAGTCCTCCCACACCCCAGAAGTGCCCATTACTCCTCCAGTAGTCATCAGCTATGGACCGCAAGTCCTCCAGACCTACCTATCTACCCACCTACCCACCTACCCACCTACCCACCGACTTACTGGAAATGAGTTGGACCACAGCAGAAGTGACACTGGCCCAGCCGGTCACACACACCAGACCACAAATGGTAGTTACAAGACAGAAAACACAACATAAACCACCAGAACTGTAAAATAAAGCCAACCCGAAGCCACAGCATACACAAATCAAAGGCCCCTGTGCAAACCCTAAACAGGCAAACAAGCTAAAAAAGGACTCTCCAAAAAAGCAATCCACCCAGAGCACAAGATAAGCCAAAAATAACATAACCCCAGGAACCCAGGCCCAACAAACCCAGATCCTCTCCAGAATAATAGCACCCTTTAATCCTGACTCGCTTAAACTCTGGCACCCCAGAACCCTACCACTCTGTAACCCTTGCACACTGTCACCCTAGCATCCCAGAACCCTAGCACACTGTAGCCCTAAGATATCCAAAAAATGAACTCAAACTCCCTGGAGATCTCCGGCTGGGCCTTCAGGTGGCCCCGCCTCTCAGAAGTCACAACTTTGAAATGGGAATGGGACAGCATCCCTCTTCACATCACCTGTCACCCCCGGAAAAAGTGCCTGCCTTAAACACTCCCGGGGAGAAAGGCTGGGGCACTTGGAGACTTTGTACTGGCCTGCCATCACCACGGGGCTTCAGCTCATCATTTCTGTGTCAGAGCCACCAAGCACATCAGCCCGTCCTCCCTGAGACACCCCTTGGGGCAGCCGTGCCCAGAGCCAGGTGGCTGGATATGGCCTTTGCTCGATGGGGAGGTGCTTCCTGGGAGCAGGATCTCTCCTGGGGGCATGGGGAAACTCTCGTCAGGCCTGGATGCCTGAGAAACAGCTCTGTGCTGCTCCATCTCTCACCAAAAACCAGGGGCAGAGAAGGCTGCTTTGCTGGCCTCCAAGACAATCGGCTCACCTGGGATGCTCTGCGGCCAGCACGTGCCTTTGCTGTCAGGTGGGTCTCAGCCTCAGCAGCGCTCCGCAAACGTCTGTCACCTCCCTGCAGGATGCTCTCCAGTGCACAGCATGTCTCTACTGGCTCTCCCTGGGACAAAGCTCGAAAAGGAGCAATTTGCTTTTCTTTCCCCCACTCCCAGAGAGCTGCACAAGAGACCTGCCTCCCCCAAATCAGCTGTGTGATGGGGACACCACGTACGAGCTGCAGGTGTGGGTCAGGACGGCCATGGGGAACAGGCAAGACATTCTGCGGTGCCCCCGGCACTGGCAGAAAGCAGAGCTGGAGACAACGGGGGAAGCCCAGGACAGCTGGCAGCCAGCGGTGGGGCCCAGCAGGGTGCAGTGCCTGCAGAAACATCTGGCTCCTTGAGCCTCAGCCCAAGGCTGCAGCACGGGGCCGGCACCAGCTGGGATTCGCTAGGAAAAAACCAGGCAGGGCTGACCCTGAGCCCGGCCCCGGGATATGGTCACCCGTCCCTTTGCCCATCACTGCCATGGGATCCAGAAAGCAGCGCCACCAGCCCTCACGTGGTCCTGAGCCATCTCTTCACAGCTGCTGCACATGGACCTGTCCTGGGACTCAACAGGCCTAAAAACAAGGGAAATTGCCCAGAATTAAGCTGTTCTCAAGTTTTGGCAGGCAGCATGTTTTTCTGAGCTACCTGGAGATGCCGTTCCTGGGGAGTGCTCAAGAAACAGGGCAGCTGCCTGTACCTGCGGGCAGGCAGTGGATTGTGTGCAGTGGGAGTGAGCAGTGGTTTGTGCAGCTGTTGAATGGAGTCGACCTTTAAAAGTGTCCAACCTGCTACTCCTGGTTCCTTTTTCCTTGCAGGCTGGATTTGGAGTTCAGATGGGGCCGGGGGGGGTGTTAAGCAAAACCAACAAGCAAAGAAACAAACAAACAGCTGGGAAGGTTTCTTCCCCCTAGCTGGGCTTTTTTTCCCTCAGTCCTGAACACTCTGCGTGCAATGATCATCACCAATATTAGGGTGCAGTATTAGGCACAGGGCAGTGCTTTTGCACGCAGCCCATTCCTTGAGGCTCTTGGAAATGCACCTCCTGGGGAGTACTCAAGAAATGGGGGCAGTCGCCCATAGTTGCTGGTTTTGGTCTTTCTCCCTCTCTCTCTCTCTTTGGCTCACTGTGCCTATTTCTTAATTCCTCCCTCTCTGTCTTTAGCCCATCACCATTTTTGTCGTCTTCTTTCTCTGCCCACCTCCCTGTCTCTATTTTCTAATTCCTCCCTCTCTCTTCTATAGCCCAGGGCTATTTTTTTCTTTCTCACCTTTCTCTCTCCCACTCCCTTTCCTTCTCTTTTTTCCTATCGCTGTGTCCTGCTTCCTGATCGTCTTTTTTCTCCCTATCCTGCAGCCTGTCCTGTAGCCCCTGCTCAGCTGGCTGCGCCTTCTCTCTTTCTCTCTGTGCCTCTCGCCTGCTCCCTGGCCCTTTTCACTCTTCCTCGGCTCCAGCCTGGAGGCCATCACTGTTCTGTCCTTCGCTGCCTCCCTCTCCTCACCCAACTCCCTCTCTTTGTTTGTCAGTCTCTGGATTGTTTCCCACCGTTCTCTTGCTCTCTGTCCCGCTCTCTGTCCCCTGCCTCTCCCTTTCTCTCTCTCAGCCTTTTCCCCTCGGTGCCTCTGTCCTGCTCCCTGTCCCATTTCTCTGTCACTCCGCTCTCCTGCTGCCTTTTCTGCCAACCTTTCCCCATGTCCCAGTCCCTCACCCTGCCCGTGTCGCTCCCTCTGTCTGTCCTTCCTCCTGCCCTCCTCTGCCTCTCTGTCCCTCTGTCCTGCTGCTCATCACCAGGTTTCTGGCTGCCCCCTGCCCCTTCCCCTCCATCCCCTTCTCCCTGGCCCTGGGCCCGCTCCTCACCAGGGGTTTCCTTTCTCCACTCCCTGACCAGCTCCTGCTTTCTTCCTGCCATCCCTCTCTCCTGCTCCCGTCCTTCTCCTGCCACTCCTCCGCCCCACCCCACCCCTCTCTGCCCCTCTGTCCCTCTCTCCTCCTCCTCCTCCTCCCTGCTCCACCAAGGCTCTGGGACTGGGACTGGGGCTGCCCCGGGAGGCGGCCATGGGGCCTGTGGAGGAGTGGGGTCCAGCCGGGGGGACGGTGTCCCCGCAGGGTCAGACAGGAGGAAGGAGTGCCCAGTGGCATGCCAGGTGCTGTAGTCCTGGGGTACTGGGCTGGCGGGCGGCCATGTTGGTTCCCAGGGCATGCTGGGAGCTGTAGTTTCCAGCACTCGGCTTCCTAGTGGCCATGTTGTTCTCAGGTAAAGTGGAAGGCACAGTCTCTGCTCCAGCCATGGCCCCGTGCCATTCCCTGCCAGCTTTGTGCGGTTCCTTGTGGGGCTCCTGCCGTGCTCCCACAGGGAAGGTGCCAGGACTGAAAACTCTTGCTGGCCCTCACCTTCCCTTGGCAGCCCTTTCACAGCCCCACCAGCGCTGAGGCTCGGGGCTTGCTTAGCAAGCCTCCCCTCATTCTCTCAGTCTTGCCAGAGGTTCCCATTTCTATCAGCAATCAGTGATCAAGTGTTGTGGAAGGTGGCAAAGCAGAGCTACAGGACCATGCAGACCACACCCGAACGAGACCTAAACAGCATGTGGCAATAATGGCATAAGGCTGTTAGGCTGTAATAGCACAGGAATGTATAGAACTTAGAGAGGCTGTTAATATGTTTTGTAGGGCTTTAAGGACTTTGTTTAGCTGCTTAAAAGTAGTCCTTCATGATAAAGCAGGACTCATAACTTGCTTAATGCTGTTGCTTAACGTTCACCTATAATCTGATGGCAGGAGTAAGAGATTTGGAAAGCCCCAGAGCCAGTTTGCCCCAGGAAAAGGAGACATAGTAACAAGTAGCCTAAAACACAGCAGGAAGAACCAGCCGAGAGACGAGAAAAAGCACCCAATGAGAGAGAAGACGACCCCAGACTCGATCTTACCATTGGGCCAGACTATGGTGTGAGGGGTGGGAATTCAGATTGTAAGGGCATAATTGCCCAGGGAATGTGGTGTTCCGGTTCCCTCTCCAGAGACAGCCAGCTTGAGCTGTCTGAATTTGGGCACCATAGATAGAGTAAATTAGGCTTTTATTTTGAAGGCCTTGATTAGAGAGTCTGCTTTGGGGAACCTTGGCTCGAGCCTGAGGGAAGAAGAAGCGCCCGAGGGTGAGTGTGTGTGTGTGAGGAGTCGAAAGGGGCACCCGTCGGCTCACTGGAGTCGCCCGCTGCGAAGGGACGCCGGTCCTAGCAGTTAAAGTCTCGGGTGGTGTGTGTGCGACTCTTTGATTGGTGTGTGAATGCTCGGGCAGCGGCTTCCCCCTTAACAGTTTGGCACCCCAGATGGGACCCTAGGTCACTCTCGGAACCTCTTGGATCCAAACCTCTGACTGGCAGCACAGGGTGAGTTCACCTGAGGATTTTGGACATGAGACGCACCGAATCGCTCGAGTGGTGAGTGTTAAATCCCCTAAATCTAAATTCAATATAGGGAAAAGGACAGAATTCGGGGGGGGTTCAAGTCCCGCCCAAGGTGCCTAGCCTGATCAGCATAAATCGCACACAAGTTTGTACGCAGTCTGATCAACGGAAGACATCTGATTAAAAGGGGGGTTCGAGTCCTGCCCAGATTAGAGAGCTGTTGAGAGATTTTAGAGGGGGGGATTGAGTCCCACCCGGATTAAATCATGAGTAACGTAACTGGAGTAGAGAGGGAGACGCCCTTAGTAGAGATATTACAAAACTGGGAAAAAATCTGTGGTGCAAATTCACTACTGAAGGAGGACGCAGTAGTTCTATGTCAACAATGGTGGCCATTCATCACCCGCCATGGAGATATTGAAGATCAGTGGCCACCACAAGGGAGTTTTGACCAACATCGACTGACCTTTGTGCGAGACCAACTTCAGTACCGGTTCCCGGGACACATGGATTATTGGTATGTGTGGGATGAATGGGTGCGGGAGAGACAACATCCAGGGAGGCAAAAGGGGCTGAGGGAAAAACTAACCTGTAAAGTAACTTTGGCCGTAGGTAAGGCTACAGCCCCGAACGACGACCAGACAAGGCCCTCCCCGACTCCTGCCCCACCTTACAGTCCCTGTACCGACCTCCCCCCAGACCTTCCTGTAGCAAGGGTGGGACTTTGCCCCATGGTTTCAAATGTTTTGACTAATCTGGCCGCTTTACGGCCAGGGGGTGACTATGCATGCCCCACATCGACGGTTTATACTAATCCATCGTGGAACCCAAATGATTTAGCCTTATGGGGCTGTACAATGCCAAGATTAAGGGAGGATGCAGAAACACGGGCGCAGTTATTGTCAAATCTCTGCACGGGACACAATCCTAACTGGGGGGACACCCAAATCTATTCCGAGAATCATTCTGCCCAGATGAAAGAGAGAAGGTATTAACTAAGGATGCGGAATTAGCACGACAGGTGGGAGGAGGGAGAAATCCGTGGCCGACACTAAATCCAGACGGGAACTATAATATGGCCGGAGACAGAGCCCATTGCCAAACAGCCCTAAAAAATTTAATAGAGGCAATTGGAGCATGTGGAGAACGTAGGGTGATGTTCACAGAAGACGATGTTAAATTTTACCTGGCAGAATTAGCACTTGTTTTAGACCATGTACATAGTGGTGGAATAATATACCGGGACCTAAAACCAGAAAACATCCTTCTTGATGAGGAAGGACATATCAAATTAGCAGATTTTGGCTTAAGTGAGGTGTCAATTGATCGTGAAAAAAAAGCCTTCTCTTTCTGTGCAACAGTGGAATATATGGCGCCAGAAGTCATTAAGAGCGGAGGCCTTACACGGAGCACAGACTGGTGGTCTTTTGGTGTTGTAATGTTTGAAATGCTCACTGGTACTCTGCCTTTCCAAGGGAAAGACAGAAAAGAAACCATGACACTGATTCTCGAGGCCAGACTTGGAATGCCCCAGTTCTTGAGCCCGGAAGCAGAGAGTCTTCTGCGAGTGCTCTTCAAAAGAAACCCGGCAAACAGATTAGGAGCAGGCCTAGATGGAGTTGAAGAAATTAAGAGGCATGCATTCTTTTCTAAAATAGATTGGAATAAATTGTACAGGAGAGAAATTGATCCCCCTTTTAAACCTGCAACTGGCAGACCTGAAGATACGTTTTATTTTGACCCTGAGTTTACAGCAAAAACTCCAGAAGATTTGCCTGGTCTCCCACCTACTGCTAATGCGCATCAACTTGTTCAGGGATTTAGTTCTGTAGCTATTGCATCAAATGACGAAAGCCAGGCAGCGCAGACAGTTGGAGTGCATTCAGTTGTCCAGCAGTTGCACAGGAACAGCATTCAGTTTACTGATAGATACGAAGTGAAGGAAGATATCAGAGTTGGGTCTTACTGTGTCTATAAGAGATGTATTCATAAAGCTTTAAACATGGAATATGCTGTAAAGATTATAGACAAGAGTAAAAGAGATCCAAGAAAGGAGATTGAAATCCTACTGCGCTATGGCCACTATCCAAATATTATTACCCTAAAAGATGTGCATGATGATGGAAAATACGCATACATAGTAACAGAACTTACAAAAGGAGGGCAACTGCTGGATAAAATTCATAGACAAATTTTTTTCTCGGAACAAGAAGCTAGTGCCGTTCTGTTCACAATAACAAGAACAGTTGAGTACCTCCATGCGCAAGGGGTTGTTCATGGAGAGCTGAAGCCTAGCAATATTCTTTATGTTGATGAATCTGGTAATCCAGAATCCATTCGACTTTGTGAATTTGGCCTTGCAAAACAACTACGAGTAGAAAATGGCCTTCTGAGGAGTCCATGTTACACAGCAAGTTTTGCTGCACCAGAGGTTTTACAGAGGCAAGGTTACGATGCTGCATGGGACATATGGAGCCTTGGTGTTCTACTTTATACCATGCTTGCTGGCTACCCTCCTTTTGTAACTGGTCCTGATGATACCCCAGAGGAGATTTTGGCCCGAATAGGTAGCGGGAAGTTGTCTCTCAGCGGTGGTTATTGGAATACCGTTTCAGATACAGCTAAGGACCTTCTTTCAAAAATGCTTCATGTTAACCCACATCAAAGACTGACTGCAGCCCAAGTCCTTAGTCACCCCTGGATGGTTCACTGTGACCAGTTGCCTCAATACCAGCTAAACAGGCAGGATGCTCCCCGTGTAGTGAAGGGTGCAAGAGCAGCAGCTTACTCTGCTTTGAATCGTAATCAGTCACCAGTTTTGGGAGCCAGTCAGCCATTCTCCTCTTGCTCAGAGCATTATTTTTCGTAAGGAATGGGTTTTTTAATCCCCTAAAATATTCTTTGTTACAGGTAGAGATGGACAGTTTATGTTAAGCACTTAGCTTAAACAATCCGTTTCTATTAGCACTATATACTTTGTGCCATCCAACATCTTGTATGTTTTTGTAAACAGTTCACAAGCAGTACAGTTCCGTGCTGTTTTCTTTAATGTATACATGCCTTGTTTTGCTTAGATATTGTTAATCCTTTTGACAATTAAGTCTGATTAAACAGGTCACCTGGATTAGTCAGCATTGTTGGACAGCTCTAAAAGAAGGCTCACCGTTAAACAGCTATTGAATGTAATGCTATGAAGATGTGTTTCTCCTTGCCTGTGCCTTTTCTACATTTCTGTGGTTTGGATGCTGCATGTCATGTTATGAAAATCAGGATACTGTTTGTAGTATTGGAAATGTAAACAGTGGATCTCTCACGATACACCACTCACTTGCGATGGACATTTTGATAGAAATTGGTTAGCCATTGGACTCCCTGTGTGTATGGTTTCTTCCTTTTTTGCCCCCCTTTTTCGCTTCTCTATTGTTTGTTGTTTAATCATGGTTTTTATGGACTGAGTTCTTCAAATTACAGCATATGATGTATACTTTTAAGCCCATGGTTGAAATAGTCACTACTGAGTTTTGAGCACTGGGGAATCCATCCCAGTATTCCAGTTCTCCAAAAGAAAACTAGTGCATTTCAGGAATAAGTTGCCAGAAGCCGCAGTTTTGCAACGGTTTCTCTGGCTGCAGCATACACCCTGCTTAAAGGGGAAGGTGGGCAGGGTCAGGAGGTGCTGCTTGGCTAAGGTGTTCTGCTCTCTGATTGCACTTTCTCTTCACTGTATGCTGCTAACTGTTTTAAGAACCCAAAGTTATATTCTAAAGTAAGCTTTTTTCCTCTCTTGCCTCTGCACGTACCTGCCCTATCTCTATCTCGGTCTCAGAGACTTGCCCTCTGTTTTGGATGGAGGGGTGGAAGAGTGTTTAGTTAACCTGTGTGGCAGGTGCACCCGCCCCGATAAGAGACCGAAACTTGTGGAGGTGGCTCTGAGCCCTTATAAGGGAAACATATTGGGATTCGATATGCTGGCAGGCAAACGATGGTACCTACCTCATTTTTGTCCTACGGGACCATTAACGGGCGACGCTCCCAAACCGGACAAGCAAAAGGGCCAGTTCCCATTGAGAACATACAGGCCAACCCGTCATGGTAAAACTGCCCTCTGTTGGCACTGTACCCACGATCCTGGCGAAACCCAGAGGCTTACATGCCTGGGAGGCCTTAGATAGGAAGGGGAAAGGCCATCGCATAAGTACTCGATGGATAATTCCTAATTTCTGAGACCCGGTCCCAAGGCCCGAGGTGCAATTTGTGTCCTCTTGCAGGACTATGGAAAAGCAAACTATTCGGACACTCCCACTGATGGCAGTAACAACAGCGGGCATGGACAACAAGAACCTGGACAGCAAGGTGGTGGCTCAACTGATAGTGGGATTTGCACGTAGGGTGAACTTAACTTCAATAACAGCCTGTCTGCCCAGCCCTAAGTCAGTAGAGGAGCCCCTACCAATCTTTGTGCAAACCACTAATATATCACTAACCCTTGAACTCCCATGGCAACAGTGCAATAATTGCAGCCGGGCCTGAGGAACGGATGGAAAGGATGGAGGTCACACTCATACCATCTATAGCTGGTCACCTGGCGCAATAAATGCCAATTCAATATGGAAGGCAAAGTGTAATTACCTCTTCCTACCCCCTAATAACGCCACGGGGTGGAGTTTTAATTGTACAATGCCATGCTTTAATGTTCCCTGGGGATTTACTGAACATCATGACCAATGGAAAACAGATGATCATTCCCTGCAATATACTGAACTGTTAAACGCCACCTGGTGTATTAAACACCCCAAGAGTAATGGTAGCAATTGCCCCAACGCTTGTCAAGAACCAGGGTTCAAGGGAGCCTGGGAAAAACATCCCCTCAATTGCACATGGGGACCTGACTGGATTGCGCAAAGGAATGGGGCACCACCAGTAAAAAAAAAAACCCAACACTTTGGGACTGCCAAACAGAAATGCAATGTAAAAACATAGATAAAAGGCCATTATTGTGATGATACATGCCCCGCCCCATTCAGGAAGCTTTGGTACAGGGCTGTCTGTGTAGTAATACCAGCTATGTGTGGCCCACTGCCCTAAAATGTAACGCTTATGGGGACTGTCCTCCTCATGCCCCCACACAAGGCATATGCCAAACATCTGATGTGCCCGCCCCTCCCAATCTAGAGTCGGCATACTCCAGTGGCTGTCTGTATTCCCGGCTACACCCAACTGTTCCCGGGATGGCCTGCACAGTAGCCCTGCCTTCCCTTTGTCCCATTTACCGAGAAGGGCCTATAGCCCCTAAGTGGTGGGATCGCAGCCCCCGGGAGATACAACCGCTAAAGAAGGGAACGTGGCAAAGAGCAAAAACGCGACTGGGATAGTGGCTGGAGGCCATGTTCAGAATGGGGACTGCCTCCCTCAAAAACCCACAAGCCATTTATGACCTATTGATGCAAGTATCTATTTGAGCCAATTCTACATCTGACACCTTAGAACTCTTGAATGAACAATTACAACACACCAGCAAAATGACCGCCCAGCACCGAGCGGGATTAGACCTGATGCTGCTACAGGAACACCTTTAGTATGGAGTGCTAAATTGATGAGTAGATGGCTGCTGCGTTTATATCCCAAATGTATCCATACCCCTCCGAACCCAAATCGACAAAATGAAGAAAGTAGCAAAGGACTCAGAGGCAATTGCTGCCGCATTAAACATCAACTGGTTGGGAAAGATTTCCAGTGCGTTTGGGTTTTCCCTGTCGGGATGGTTAACCAGTCTTTTACAATCCTTGATAGTGGTTATAATCATAATAATTGCCATTTGTATTGTATTAAGTTGTGTTAAACATATGATAACGTAGTTCGTATCTGTTGTTACGTATGCTCCTTTAGAACTAATCCAAATAGCAGATGTTCCGTTAGAATTGTAAAATAGCCAAAGAAATGATGATTCATGATGAGCATCAATTCTCACCAAAACTGCGCTCCCTTTTAACTTTGGAGGCAAGAGGTGACTGTACCACCACTCCAAAGAAACCAGTCAGATCGTGACTGTGGTCACGGGGTGGAGTGTGGCAGGTGCACCCACCCCGATAAAGAGCAGAACTTCTCAACTGCTGAAAGGAAAGACTTAAAACTAGAAGCCGCGGTTTGGGGGTCGAGCTGGCCAGCCATGTGATAACTGGAGTCACGTAGACAGTGACAAGTTTCCAGACCGCTGACCATATATGACCACGAGCCCCGATCCGACTTCGGGTATAAATGGAGCCCGCCGGAAGAGCCCTTTGAGCCCATCTTCCTCGGAGCAGCGGGTCTGCAGTCAGAGACTCTCCCCTTCCATCGGGATGCCATCTAAGGAAACTCCCCGGGGTTGAGTGCCTCGCCTTACCGGTGAGTGAGTGCTCATTTTGAGTCATCATTTTAAGCTTACGTTTGGTTATAGTTCATGTAGTGATAGTTCCCAGCTGACACCCTGAACCTGTAACTAAGTTGTGTTTATCGCAGTGTTTACGACCTGATATTCCTGTCCAATCTGGCTGTTGTATCTCAATATAACATAACATTCCTGTTCACTTGGACCGTTCTATGTTGATATCATTAAAGAAGATTGACTTTTGAAACATATTGCTGTGTAGTCTTCCTGTGACAACCTCTCATGACGTTCTTTCCCCTCCGTTCCTCTTGAAGCCCCTATTGCCTTGACCATTTCAATGGCTTCAATTCTTCTTGTCATCTGGACTATTGTTTTGCTTTCCATACATATCCACTTCCACTCACGCAGAGTTTCTTTTTCATCTTTCTATCAACCAAAAGCCACTTTCTTCTTTTAGTGTTTTTACTGTAGATTTTCTTTATTTAACTACTTTTTTTCTGAGGAACAGCCAGTGTCTAGGCAACTTTTGACTTAAGAGCCAACTTTTGTCCGCGCTCTGAAAGGTGTTGTAGGCTAGACCTAATGTCTAGCCGGGTAATACAACAGCACATTCACAGTCACTGCTTCCTAGTCATTCCTTCTCTTTCAGACCAGAGCAGCTTAGTCAGAAAGACAATACTTTTGAATTGAAAAGGGGACATGGTCAGGGGCTGTAGAGTAAATGCTTTACTGCTGGTGCAAGGCACAGCTACCCATCTTTCTAAGCAGCGTAAATACACTCAAATATAGTTGTTGTTGTTGACAAGAAAAGCTAACAACTCCACAAAGCCCCTTTGCTTATGATCTTCTGGGTTTTCTGTAACTACCTAGAAACGAGGGAGGATGCCCAAAAAAGGGACCTACCCCACTCTATGTTTACTATGTCTGCTTCATAATGCCAGTACTTTGGAAAAAAACTAACCTCATAATCTTTTATGTATTAGATGCTTCAGGGTGAACCAACTAAATAAGCTGCAAGGATTGCTGCAGGATTTATGACCCAAAATCCTTGGGGTAGTTGCCAGGTCTGAAGGATGAGTTCTTCCCTGATGTTAGGACAGGTCTATTTGCTTCTGTGTGACCCGCAGTCAAAAGGCAAAGGAAAGCTGAGAAGGGACAGGCTCTGTTCAAGGGCAGGATGAAGACAGGAAGCCTATATGGAGAAAAGGAGGGTAAGAGGGAACGCGGTCTCCCATTTTTCTTGTGGCTCTATTCTGAAAATCAGGATGTCTAAAGGTTTACTGCCCACCAGAAACAGCATGAGTAGCTCCAGCAAATTTCAGTTCTGCTTTCTTGCAATTCCCCGTCGCTAGTGGGCTAGCAGTCGTGCTGGAGGAGTAATCGCAGGAGACCAGCTCCTCAGGAACAGACAATCCCAGCTCCACTTCTCCTCACCACAAGTTAAGGAAATACGTTAGACTATTTCTTTAAATCATAAGCTTTGCTTGGGTAATGACTGTCCCATCCTGAGCATGCACAGCACTTATCACCCAGCTGCTAATTGCTAGTTTTGATTTGGGTCCAATAGAGATGGTTTGGGGAAAAAAAAATTAAATATTGGGGAGAGACTCCTATTAAATTAGTGAGGTCAGCCTCTGAGAAGGGCTGTAGCTCTCTCTGCAGGGGTAATCTTGCCTCCCTGAGCCCTCTCCCCTCTCTCTTCTCCCTTTAACAGTTCTATTTTGTGGAGCTACAAGACTTTTTTCTCCTGCTGAGTGCTGGGTTAACAAATGCAGGAGGCATCTATTAACAGTATTCTTTGGAGACCACCTACAGCAGTGGGATGAACAATGCAACTCGAACCATTACTAATGCGTAGCCCAGAAATACGATGTATAAATGTTTTTTAAATGTAAACCCATTAGTCACACTTAATGGTTTATTTGAACTCAAACCGTATTATTATCCCCTCATTATTTTACCTGGTTTATTTTAGACCACTTATCTCAGGGGTTGCCATAGCCACCTGCTGAGTGCCTTGGACTGGAGTGTTTGCAGTAATCAAAGACTTCTTATAAAGAGAAGTATGCTCTGACTAAAGGGCAACCTGGGCAAAATTGCCCATAATTGTATTCTTTTACTCAGTGCTGCAGCTGTTGGGTGAGTGGTAGCTTGGTCCCCTCATTGGTCTCTGAGGAGGTACCCTTAAGGTACAGTCCTTAGGCTTCACCATAAAAATCACAGGAAAATGAAGGTTTGGAAGGGCCTCTGGGGAGGTCTCTTGTCCAACCTCCAGCTCAAAGTGGGTCCAGCCAGGATCATGGCCTTGTCCACATGGGTGTTGGAGATCTCCAAGGACAGAGAGGGTGTAAAGAAGATGGAGCCAGGCTCTTCTCAGCGGTGCCCAATGACAGGACAAGAGGCAACGGGCACAAACTCAAACACAGGAGGTTACGTTTGAACATCAGGAAACACTTTCTCACTGTGGGGGTGACTGAGCCCTGGCACAGGGTGCCCTGAGAAGTTGTGGAGTCTCCATCCTTGGGCATATTCAAAAGCCATCTGGACGTGGTCCTGTGCACTCTAGGGGACCCTACTTGAGCAAGGGGGTTGGACCAGATGGCTCCGGAGGTCCCTTCCAACCTCAACCATTCTGAAATTCTGTGAGACTTCTCAGAAGCCAACAAGCTTCTGTGAAGCTCTGCTCTGCTTTCTGAACTGATGCAAAAGCCACAGACATCTGATTCCCAGAAACACCTGCAGAGCAGCCTACACTCTCCAGACCACATTCAGCCTCTCCCCGTGCCACCACGTATGCAAGGACACAGTGCAAGGCAGTTCCCAGCAAGACCCACCCAAGCATCCTGCTCCTGTCCCCCTCTGCTAGAGCTAAGTGTCTGGGAACCCTTGTCTTCCTCCAGGGAGACTTTGACTGTGAAAGGACCTCCACCATCATCAGGTTAGCACTTCTCTGTGCTGCAGTGCCTGGTCAGCCCAGTCCCTCGGAGCACCAGGATTGCCCACCCAGTATGCTCCGCTGTGGCTGACCCTGTGATGTGAAGGCACAGGCTGTTTCATGGGATGAGGTAAGGTGCACAGATAAAAGCACTGGGATCCAGGACTCCTGGGTTCTCTCTTTGCTGCTAGAGGATTTGCCTTGGTGGCTAAAGCAGGAGTGAGGAAGGCTGGCTCTCTCCCAAACCCTCCTCGGTGTCAGGGAGCAGCAAGGGTGGCTGCTCCATGAGGAAAGGGGAGCCGGAGCCGAGCGAGGTAACTACACAGGCAGAGGCGGTGGCCTCACCAACAAGGATGCAGTCCCACATATCCTAGTAAGGCTGGTAGGACAGACCCGGTGAGACCTGCAGCTTAAAAGCCAAATCCAGTCAAAGGCAGGGGGAGTCCCCACCGAGCTGCTTAGCAGCACCTCCTCCAACAGCTCTCTTCAAAGCCCAATGCCTGCACCATACCTAAGTCGACCCTGAACCAGGCAGCCAAACCCCCAGGAGGAGGGGGATGCACTCAAGCCCTGCCACTGCACCTCTGCGCGACACAAGGTAGGTCCTGGCCCTTCTCTGTTCCTCCGTTTCCCCACCTGGGTAGCGGAGTGGACACATCCCTGAGCTCTCATCAGACAGCAAGCACTCGTGGGCCCAGCGAGCAATTGCTCTTTGAGGCAAGGATTCCTGCTGGTGCCCTGCCGGCTGCCAGCTGGAACCAGCACCCTTCTTCAGGTTTGGAGCAGAAGGTCACAAGTTCCCAGCAAGCCCCATCTCTTGCTGTCTTCCCTTGTGCCTTGGAGTGCTGGCTCCCGGAGAGGCCAGCCCAGGGGATGTGCACCACTCACTTTGCTAAAGTTCCATCCCTTCTTTCTGCTCCCTTTGCTTCAGCCGCTCCTGTCCTGAGCGTTCCCTGTGCAACATGAGCAGAGCCCTTTTCCCAGCTAACTCTCTTTACGCAGCACGTTACCCATGCTGGCAAGTGCTGGAGCCCAGTATCACAAGTCAGGGACCCGGAGAGAGCAACAACTGGCCCCAAGTCCCCCAAGGCAGTAAGAACTGAGCTACCTCAGCTCTTCAATCCATCCCATCCCATGCTTCAGGATACCTCAGCATGCATCTAAATATTTATTTTACTTATGCAAAGAAGTGAGATGAAGAAACTTAATACTTGTGGAAAGAAACCTGTTTTAATCAGAGCTAGCAGGCACCCTGGAATCATCTAAACGATCTGCAATCAGTTAAGACAATTAAAGTGAAGGTCACTAGAAGTGCACACTAAGCAGCCATCCTGACAGAGCACTTAAGTACAGAAGAGCTGGATACTGCAATGAAAACACTTTGCACAAACACAGCTCTGTTGGATTAGAGACTGACTTCTCCAAGGGGACAGACACTGTGCAGTGTCTGACGAGGGGGAGCATGGGGGCATGTGTTGGGCAGTGGGGCTGCACTGGTGCAGGGATGGGTCACAGATGGGAGGCACAACACAACGATCAGGATGTGGAAGCAAGGACAGGCTATGAAGGAGAAATTAAGAAATATGACCTCAGTATACAGGCATGTTTTTAGGAAAGCCAAAGCTCATCAACCTGGAGCTGATGGGGGCTGCAAGCAACATGAAGAGCAAAATGAAGAGCTTCACTCACTGTGTCTGCAGTAAAAGGCTGGACAAGGCACATGGGAGTTGCTCTGGAATGTGGAGGGGGGTCTCATAGCAGCAGACACAGATGGGGATGAGTGAACCAATGCCTTTTTTGGCAAAACCTCACAAACAGCTGCACAAGCCAGAGGCTGCCCCTGGCCTGACACCTCCTCAGCCACCTCGGACACCATAAGCACATGCACAAGTCAGCTCTCCTTTCATTCCCATTCACATGCTCACAAAACAGTGACCTCAAAAGCACCTGCACAAGCTCTTCATTCCTTCCCATTCACCTACTTGGGCACCACGCACATCACAAGGACCTCAACAAGCCGGGGCCTGCCACTGCCTTAGCACCTCCTCAGCCACCTCTGACATCGCATCTACCTCCAGAAGCCACGACCTTGCTCCTGACACAGCAACTACCCAACCACTTGCGACACCCAAAGCATCTGCACATCAAAGCTTCCTGCTCCAGCCCTACCACCTACTCAGGCCCATCTCACCTCACAAGCAAATCAACAAGCCAACTGCCTCCTTCCACCATATCCCCCACTAACAGCAACGGCGTGCTTTACGCACAGCCACCAACAAAGCACCATGCACCTGCTTGCTCACTCCTCCCCTCCGGCGGCATGCGGACGACAAAATACAACCAAAGCCTCGCGAGTCCACACAAGGACACGGACGGATCACTCACCAATTATGCTCACAGGCAAAACACACTCCACTTGCGGAAAAAAGACATCCATTTCATTTCCTACCAAGCAAATCACACTAGCAGAAGGAGAAAGAGAACCAGATCTTAAAAACACACCTTCCCCCACCCCTCCCTTCTTCCCACCCTCACCTTTGCTCACCATACATCCACCTTCTCCCCACAGCGGCCCAGGGCAACGGTGAATGGGGCTTGCACGCACTTCATCCCACGTTGGCTCTGACGCTCCTTTCTCCTCAGGGGGAGGGCTCCTCACACTCTTCCCCTGCTCCACCCTGGGATCCCTCTCACGGGGATCAGCCCTCCACCACCTTCTCCAACACCACTCCTTGCCACGCACTCCAGGCCTCCAACACCTGCTCCAGTGTGCCCTTTCCCACGCACTCACGGCCGCCTTCGGGTCCCCACACTGGCTCCACCCTTGCGTCCTCCACGGCCTGCAGGGGAATCTATCATCAACAATTAACCTCCATGGTCTGCAGGGACACAGCCTGCCCTCGCACCACGGCCTGCAGGGGAATCTCTGCTCCCCCGCACCTCCTCCCTCTCCTTCTTCACTCACTTCGGCCTCTGCAGCCTTCTTTCTCTCACATCCCACTCCTCTCATCGCTGCACCTCCCCTTCCTTCCTTTTCCACCACTCTTTCCCCTTCTGAAATATCCTATCCCAGAGCACCTACCACCGGTGCTGATTGCCTCCCCCTTGCACACAGGCGGCTCCGAACTGCAGCCGCGAAAGCTTCTAGCACCTTCTCACAGGACCCACCCCTCGAGCCCCACCCCTCTACACAAACCCCTGCCACACAAACCCAACACAACACCTACGACATCACAAGCACCTGCACAAAACACAGGCCTACCCCTACCCTTGCACCTCCTCAGGCACATGTCACAGCACAACCACCTGCACAACCCACCTGCATGCTCCTGCCCTAACACCTATGCAACCACCTCTCCCATCACAAGCACCTGCACAACCCACCTGCAACCTCTTGCCCTAGCAACTACTCTGCCACCAATGACAACACAAGCAGCTGCACAGGGCACGGGCCTGCTCTTAAACTACCATCTCCTTGCCAGCATGGGACATCACAAGCACCTCCTTCAGCCCAAGCCACCTCCTGCCCTACCACTTACTCACGCACCTACGACCTCACAAGCACCTGCACAAGCCAGGGGCTGGCCCCTGCCCTCACACCTCCTCAACCACCTGCGACCTCACAAGCACCTGCACAAGCCATGGGCCTCCTCCTGCCCTAGCACATCTTCACGGAAATACCACAACACAAGCACCTCCACAAGCCACCTCTCCTTTCAGTCCCACTCACACCCTCACAAAACACTCACCTCAAAACCACCTTTGCAAGCCTGCGGCCTGCTTCTGCCCAACCACCTCAGCACTCAGCACTGACGTTGCAGGCACCTGTACAAGCCAGGGCCCTGCTCCTGCCTTAGCACCTACTCACCCACCTAGGACAGCACAACAAGCTGCACAACCCACCTGCATGCTCCTGCCCTAACAGCTGCACAGCTACCAGGGACGTCCTGAGCACCTGCACTGGCCACCTCTCCAGTCCTGCCCATTCAGCTAATTAGCCAGCACTCACAGCACAACCACCTCGACCAGCCACCTGCCTGCTTCTGCCCTAGCACCTGCTCACCCACCTAGGACATCACCTGCACCTGCACAACCCACCTGCACCCTCCTGCCCTAACAGCTACCCAGCAAGCATTCACATCACAAGCACCTCTAAAAGCCACCTCTTCAGTCCTTCCCATTCAAATACTTAGGCACCACGCACATCACAAGGACCTCGACAAGCCGGGGCCTGCCACTGCCTTAGCACCCCCTGAGCCACCTCTGACATCGCACCTAGCTCCAGAAGCCACCACCTTGCTCCTGACACAGCAACTACCCAAGCACTTGCGACACCCAAAGCACTTGCACATCAAAGCTTCCTGCTCCAGCCCTACCACCTACTCAGGCCCATCTGACCTCGCAAGCACATCAACAAGCCAACTGCCTCCTTCCACCCTATCCCCCACTAACAGCAACGGCGTGCTTTAGGCCCAGCCACCAACAAAGCACCATGCACCTGCTTGCTCACTCCTCCCCTACGGCAGCATGCGGACAACAAAATACAACCAAAGGCTCGCGAGTCCACACAAGGACATGGACGGATCACTCAACAATCATGCTCACAGGCAAAACACACTCCACTTGCGGAAAAAACACATCCATTTCATTTCCTACCAAGCAAATCACACTAGCAGAAGGAGAAAGAGAACCAGATCTTAAAAACACACCTTCCCCCCACCCCTCCCTTCTTCCCGCCCTCACCTTTGCTCACCATACCTACACCTCCTCCCCACAGCGGCCCAGGGCAACGGCGAATGGGGCTGGCGGGCACTTCTTCTCACGTTGGCTCTCACGCTGCTTTCTCCTCAGGGGGAGGGCTCCTCACACTCTTCCCCTGCTCCACCCTGGGATCCCTCTCACGGGGATCAGCCCTCCACCACCTTCTCCAACACCACTCCTTGCCACGCACTCCAGGCCTCCACCACCTGCTCCAGCGTGGCCTTTCCCACGCACTCACGGCCGCCTTCAGGCCCACACACTGGCTCCACCCTTGCGTCCTCCACGGCCTGCAGGGGAATCTCTCGTCCACCATTAACCTCCATGGCCTGCAGGGACACAGCCTGCCCTCTCACCACGGCCTGCAGGGCAATCTCTGCTCCCCCGCACCTCCTCCCTCTCCTTCTTCACTCACCTCAGGCTCCGCAGCCTTCTTTCTCGCACATCCCACTCCTCTCATCGCTGCACCTCCCCTTCCTTCTTTTTCCACCACTCTTTCCCCTTCTGAAATATCCTATCCCAGAACACCTACCACCGTGCTGATTGCCTCCCCCTTGCACACAGGCGGCTCCGAACTGCAGCCGCGAAAGCTTCTAGCAGCTTCTCACAGGACCCACCCCTCGAGCCCCACCCCTCTACACAAACCCCTGCCACACAAACCCAACCCAACACCTACGACATCACAAGCACCTGCACAAAACACAGGCCTACCCCTACCCTTGCACCTCCTCAGGCACATGTCACAGCACAACCACCTGCACAACCCACCTGCATGCTCCTGCCCTAACACCTACTCAACCACCTCTCCCATCACAAGCACCTGCACAACCCACCTGCAACCTCTTGCCCTATCCACTACTCTGCCACCAATGACAACACAAGCAGCTGCACAGGGCAGGGGCCTGCTCCTAAACTACCACCTCCTTGCCAGCATGGGACATCACAAGCCCCTCCTTCAGCCCAAGCCACCTCCTGCCCTACCACTTACTCACGCACCTACGACCTCACAAGCACCTGCAAAAGCCTGGGGCTGGCCCCTGCCCTCACACCTCCTCAACCACCTGCGACCTCACAAGCACCCGCACAAGCCGCGGGCCTCCTCCTGCCCTAGCACATCTCCACGGAAATACCACAACACAAGCACCTCCACAAGCCACCTCTCCTTTCAGTCCCACTCACATCCTCACAAAACACTCACCTCAAAACCACCTTTGCAAGCCTGCGGCCTGCTTCTGCCCAACCACCTCAGCACTCAGCACTGACATCGCAGGCACCTGCACAAGCCAGGGCCCTGCTCCTGCCCTATCACCTACTCACCCACCAGGGACATCACAAGCACTTGTACAGCAGGTCTGTCTTCACCGCCAACACCCTGTGGTTTTCACCTCCATCTCCATTGCTGTCTCCCATCTCCCCATGCTCTCCCCTCACCCAGGCACCTTTCTTACCCACCCCACCACCTCCCAGTGCTCCTGTCTGTGTTGCTGTGGCAGATGTCACCTTGAAAGCACTGTGCTAGCCAGCTCACCTGCCTCTCTTTTGCTTTTCCCTCTGCTCTTATTGTGACTGTGCCAGCTGTCTGATGCACTTTTGGACCTCATGGGCCCTCTTGTTCTGCCTCCCTTCTCCTGTGAAATCCTGTTCCTGCAAGAGAATTGACATCCAGTCAGTGCCTCCTCTGTGGCATCTTCCTGAGCTGCACAGCTGGTGGGAACTGTCACCATCAGCCCCAGCAGTGCCTGAAGTCTTCTCCTGGCACAGGAACAGCTCTGGTGTGCTTGGTGTGTACCATGCTCCCTGAAGGAGAACAGCAACACTCAAAGTTGATCCTGGGCAATGTCACGCTGGGAAGAGCTCATTTGAAGGCAGGTTGGCAGCAGACCCTGAGGCCGTGCCGGCGGTGGCCACATCTGGCTCCTTCCAGCAGGATTTGGGAAAGCCCGTTCCCAGCTGTGAGCACCAGGCCAAGGGCATGGGGCAGAAACAGCCCCCTCCCCCAAGGACCCCAGCCCCCAGCTGCCCTCTGTCCCCAAACTACTAAAACTTCCAAACAGGCTCTGCCTCTAACTGAATGATCTTCACTTTTCAGAAAAGAATCTGGATACTTTCAACTAGCATTGGTTGAAAACAAAACCACTCTGCCCTGCCGCAAATGTAAACAAATCAGTACATTAAGTTTCCTTTTAGTTCATCAAATTAAGACACAAGGCTGTCAGTTGTGCTTTCTGGTTATTGTGCCTGTTACGTTGCTGTGTTCACATATAAAAAGAGGAAAGAAAAATCTAGAAACCTCTCTTAACTAGGTCAGAGGCATAGTCACTCTCACAAACATTGCTCCACACTGAGTCAACAAGCTCAGCCAAGAAATGCTGAGCAAATGGCCCAGCTGCAGCTTTCTCCCAGGGGTCCTCCTCTTTCTGCAGCGTTTGCGTCTGCTGCTGTTAGCAAGGTGCCTGCCAAGACAACGCTGCATGTAAAGATTCAGCCTCTTGCTGGTTCGTCTTTGACCTGGCTTTAGAAGAGTGACCACAATGGGCAACCCATCAATCCACATGAAATCAAGGACATCAGCATTTGCATTAGCCGGTCCATCCTGTCTCTCTGTATGAAAAAACCCAAACCATGTTCCTATGAAGAAGGGTTTGAAAGCACGCTCATATTCAACCTAGAGAGTAGCAAAACTCCCACAGACTACAGGGAAACTCTTGCCTTGGCGTACCAGTCTTCTTTTTGCTGTAAGGCACGGATCTTATGATGGGCCAAACTAATCCTCTCCTGCTGCCTTAGCATGCGCTAGTCTAACAACACGTTGCTTTGTTGGGCTTGCAGAGAAAGATGACGGTTAGCCTTGGGACAGGCTGAAGATTGTCCAGGATTTTGCGCACTTTTCAGCATTCATGTTTGATATCCTGGTTGGTATAAGTAAAGACTGAAGAAAGAAATGGATAAGGTTGATGAACATTGAATCATTATTACTATAAAGGTGGATAATTATTATTATAGTGGTGACAATTTTTTAATGTAAATAAAATTGTATTATTATAAATAAATAACATTATCATGAAGCAGCCTTGCCTTCTCTGTTGACTACTAATTGCGTATTGCTCTTATCATTCCCTGGAAAGCACAAATCCATGTGCACCACTACTTAGCTTACTGGGTAGGAGGATGCTTTTTTCTATTTCAGGGCCCCGCAAGTATCCATTTAGGACGTCACCGTGATGAAAACGGCCGAGCGAACTGCTTGACTTGCAACCCCACCAGGTACAGAAGGAAAATGCTGTCAGGTTTGTCCTCTCGCTCAGACATCTAGCCGCACAAGGTGACCAGAGCGTGACTGCTTCCATGAAAGATACCTGCATTTTGCTGTTCACCTGGACTCCACTGCTGCTCTCAGACCCCTTCCCAACTCGTCCCCGCTGCATTCTACTTCTATAGGGCACAGAATTCCTCAATCGTTGTCATCTGGAGTTGAAAAAGGCACAACCAATGCCCAAAGAGAAGCACCTTTGCTCATTTTGCAGTTAACGTCACAGCAGAATGCAGAGCAGTTCCTATGTGTGTCTACCCTGGTTTTGCATCAGAAAGGGATTTCGCACACGGGATGCCTTGCAACAGGGTTTGTGAGCCTGCCTTCGCCTCACACCTCTCCTGCTTCTGCTTGCTGGCCAGGGCTCCTCCTGGCTCTGCCAGGCTGGAGAGCAAAGCGGGGGTCTTTCAGGAGGCGCATCTGTCTGACATGCCACATTCACCTCTATTCCATGGTCACCAGGCTCTTGCGAGTGCAGCTCTGGAAAGCAAAAGCATGAGGAATGACACGTGTTGGGGTTGGCGGAGCTTTAAAAGTCATGACTACACCTGATGATTCAGCAGGGTAAACTAGATCCAAGAATGTGCGGGAACATGACTTCTGTGAAGTAAAGAAGGAAAAAATATACCCCAACAGAAGACGGACATCGTCTGTCTCCGTCAGCCCTCTGATGCCATGTGCTCTGCAACCTCTGCTGCCCGCCTTGGGAAGGATTCCTAAAATGCTATGTCACGCAGAAGATGTCAGACCACTGGGTCTCACCATGAAGAAGAACAAACACTTCCTCTTCATTTGAGGAATGAACAATTCAATCAACAAACGATTGAGTCAGTGGTGACAAGGCAAATGCAAGAGAAGGACACTGGCAGCCTCTCTGCTAACCATCGATGTTGAAAAAAACACGTCTCTTCCTTCATCACCTCATCCTCCTCAGAGGAAAGGCAGAACAGGGAACACACAATCTAGTGGGTCAGGACAACCATGTTCTCTTTCTACCCCTGCCAGAAGTGTCCCTGAGGAAACAGCGCATCTGAAACACCTCTACTTGATTTGAATGCTACCCATCTCCTACAGCAGAGCTAAGAGACCTTCCTCAGAAACATCACAGAATCACAAAATAATAGCTATTGAGCACACAAGATGGTCCGCACTTGTCAGTGGGAAGGGCACGAGACCAAAACTTCCACACCAGACGAGGTCAAGCGCGATGTCAGTGGAGAAAAGCCTCTGTGCAGCTGGGCAGCAGCATGGGAATGTTCACAAACCTCAGGCCATGTCTGATGAGCATCTGGAAGGAGTCAAGAAGCCCTGGCTTGTCTCCCAGGATGTGTGCTGCAACCTGAGTAAAGGTCATTGGCCCTCTGGAAAAAGGTCATCCTCTTTAGGGTGACACGTTTATTAGTGTTAAAAGTGACTAATTAGACTAAAAGACCGTACTGGGAATGGAGTCAGGGGATCCAATTTGTACTGGGACAGGGCTCCGTCTGTACTGGGAAGGGGCCAGGGGGTCCACTTTGTACAGGGACATGGGCCAGTCTCTACTGGGACACAACCAGGAGATCCACTTTTTACTGGGACTGGGCAAGACTATACATGGAATGGAGCCAGGGAATCCAGTTTGTACTGGGACAGGGCTCACTCTGTACTGGGAAGTGGCCAGGGGGTCCAAAAAGTACTGGGACGGGGCTCAGTCTATACTTGCTGGTGGCCAGGGGATTCACTTTGCACAGGGACAGGGCCCAGTCTGTACGGGCAGGGGTCCAAAACGGACCCCTGCAAGCGCAGAGCCCCGGTGTTGGTGGTGCTGTGAAGGCGCTGCCAAGGAAGGTGAGGGCCACCAACAGCTTTCAGTCCTGGCCACTTGTGTGTGGGAGCCCGAGGTGGAGGGTGTCCATATTGGAGCTGGGCTCTGGCGAGGTTGAGGGGTAGGTGAAGGTGAGGATGAGGTGGCAGAGCAAGCACAGAGCCCCTTCCCCCTGCGCTGCCTCCCTACCACAGAGAAAGCCTTCCTGCGTGCTGCCGTTAAGACTCAGAAAGGCTTTCCCTGTGCTCACTCATTACGACACAGAAAGGCTTCCCCTCTCCTACCTCGGTACGTCGCAGGAACCCTTACCCCGTGCTGCCTCAGCAGGACACAGAAAGGCTTTCCCTGAGCTGGCTCGGTACGACAGAGAAAGGCTTCCCCCACGCTATCTCACGGAGACACAGAAAGGCTTCCCTCACGATGATTCAGCTGTCTTGGAGAGGTCCAGAGGAGCTACCAGGCATGGCCCTACCTCTAACATTGACAAAGCGCCCAGGCGGAGACTGGGGCTGCTACCCAGGATTTCAGCTGTCTCCACAAGATACCAACACACTCCTGGAGATGAATGGGAAAATTCCTGGAGAGCTAACAGGAATGGACTTGCCTACAACATGGACAAGACTGCTTGACTAGCTATCTTGGAGGAGTCTGCGGCTGATCCTGTGGAATTCACCTGTCTCCAGAGAAAGCCCAAATGCTCCCGCAGATGTCTCGGAGGAGTCCAATCAGCTACAGGGCACGGACCTGACTCCAACACACACAAAACACCTTGGGTAGCTACCTTGCAAAAGTCTGGGATGGCTACCTGCGCAATTCAGCTGTCTCCTGGGGAGGCCAAAACACTCTGGACGTTCCTCGGAGGAGTCCTGAGGAGCTACCGGGCATAGACCTGCCTCCAACACAAAGAAAACTCTTCAGCTAACGGAAGAGGAAAATTGTGCTGCTGCTACCTGGGACTTTAGCTGCCTGTCAGGAAACTCAAAACACTCCGGCAGATGTATGGGAAAAGTCCTGACGCAAAAACAGGAATGCACCTGCCCCCAACATACACAATGCCCTTTGCGTAGCTACCTTAGGAGATTCTGGGGCTGCTACCTGGGAATTCACTCGTCTCCAAAGGAAACCAAAAGACTCCTGGATATTCCTGGGAGCAGTTCCAGAGAGCTACCGGGCATGGACCTGCCTCCAACATGCACCAATCTCTTGGGGTATCTACCCTGGTGGAGTCTGGGGCTGCTGCCCAGGCCTTCAGCTCCCTCCACAGCAGGATAAAACACATTGGCAGATGCCTGAGAAGAGTCCTGGGGAGCTACAGGGCATGGACCTGCTTCCCATTTCTATCAGCAATCAGTCATAGAGTATCAATCAATAGGATGGCAGCACTCAAGAAGAACAGCAATCAATCATAGAGCAACAAACAATCATTTAGCAATAATCAAGAGAACAGCAACAACCAAGTAGGTGTTTGCGATTGCAGGGTACTACAAACTTATCATCCAGCCTTACCCACAAAGACGTGTGACATGCTGAGTAAGTGTGGAGAGTCGGGTGGACTTTGGCACACACACTGCTACCACGGGACTGGGTTTTTCACCTATTTACAAGTATCCGATGCTCTGAAGCTGCCCAAGGGTCAGCATGCCCTTGCTACTGGAGGTTCTTGGCTCTGTGTAGGCACTAAAGAAGACATTTCAAGTGACAGACTATTTTAAAACTGGTAAAGCACAGCAGACCGTTTATGAGCTGCTGAGAATTAGCTCCCACACAAATCAGGAGCAAGGGCAAAGCCTGTATATTTCAAATGCATTTGAGTTACATGAGTCTTCAACATACGCCATGACACCATTTCACTAGACTGAAGGCTGACAGCAGTGTACCAGGACACTCCTTTCTGGACACCTCCCTCCTGGGCAGAAATCCTAGAGGCTTCCTTTATGGACAGAAACCCAAAGAGCTAAAAGAAGTTCTTTAAATTCAGCACAGCAAAGAAAAAGCAAGCAAGCAAACAAAAACGGCAGGGAACCCCGAGGCACTCATGAGGAACAAAGGGTCTCCCTTTGGGAGTCCACTACCCCTCACAAAATGGACAAGTGGCTTAAAAAGAGATTCCTGCAAAGAAACGGCAGATCGAAGATAACCTTGATAACACCAGAACAAGTGACTGCCGTGGACACGGCAGCGCTGACCCTTCTCCTGCTCCTCCTACGAGCTCTTCGCCAGCCACGTGAAGATGCAAAACCAAGCATGAACGAATCAGATCTGAGAAGAGCCTGGCCCCAAAAATTAAAAATGATCAGGAAGTCTGTTTGAAATATGGCTTCACATCCACTATCGTGGATGAGGAACCTCGCCTTAAGCACATGTCGTGCCTTGAGATAGGAGCTAAGGACAGTATGAAGTTACCCCCACGAGCAGACGTTTAAAAGCAAAGCACCCAGAACACGCAGACAAACCTGCACCATGTTTCAGCGATGTTTCAAGTCACGTGATACTCAGTCCACGACTTTACAAAACATCATTAAACTTAACGATAGCAGCCTCCTTGCAGGTTGCTTACTCACAAGCAAAAACCAAAAAGCCACGTACCCTCGGGAAACCTTGTCCTTCCGGGTGGCTGCTGTCTTCCCACGGCTCTTCCTCAAAGCAGGACAAATGACCGTGAATTTGGCAGTCCACACAAATTACGAAGCACACTTACTCCTCCGACAGTCATTACCTATGGGCCAGAAGTCCTCCCACACCCCAGAATTGCCCATTACTCCTCCAGCAGTCATCCGCTATGGACCACAAGTCCTCCTGACCTATCTACCTACCTACCTACCCACCTACCCACCCACCTACACACCGACTTACTGGAAATGAGTTGGACCACAGCAGAAGTGACACTGGCCGAACTGGTCACACACACCAGACCACAAATGGTAGTTACAAGACAGAAAACACAACATAAACCACCAGAACTGTAAAAAAAAGCCAACCCGAAGCCACAGCATACACAAATCAAAGGCCCCTATCCAAACCCTAAACAGCCAAACAAGCTAAAAAAGGACTCTCCAAAAAAGCAATCCACCCAGAACACAAGAGAAGCCAAAAATAACATAACCCCAGGAACCCAGGCCCAACAAAACCCAGATCCTCTCCAGAACAATAGCACGCTTTAATCCTGACTCGCTTAAACTCTGGCATCCCAGAACCCTACCACTCTGTAACCCTCGCACACTGTCACCCT
Organism: Gymnogyps californianus; assembly: GCF_018139145.2. NCBI lineage: Eukaryota > Metazoa > Chordata > Aves > Accipitriformes > Cathartidae > Gymnogyps > Gymnogyps californianus. The sequence continues at coordinate 39,449 of NC_059496.1, forward strand.
AGCATCCCAGAACCCTAGCACACTGTAGCCCGAAGATACCCAAAAAATGAACCCAAACTCCTGGAGATCTCCGGCTGGGCCTTCAGGTGGCCCCGGCTCTCAGAAGTCACAACTTTGAAATGGGAATGGGACAGCATCCCTCTTCACATCACCTGTCACCCCCCGGAAAAAGTGCCTGCCTTAAACACTCCCGGGGAGAAAGGCTGGGCACTTGGAGACTTTCAACTGGCCCGCCATCACCATGGGGCTTCAGCTCATCATTTCTGTGTCAGAGCCACCAAGCACATCAGCCCGTCCTCCCTGAGACACCCCTTGGGGCAGCTGTACCCAGAGCCAGGCGGCTGCATATGGCCTTTGCTCGATGGGGAGGTGCTTCCTGGGAGCAGGATCTCTCCTGGGGGCATGGGGAAACTCTCGTCAGGCCTGGATGCCTGAGAAACAGCTCTGCGCTGCTCCATCTCTCACCAAAAACCAGGGCAGAGGAAGGCTGCTTTGCTGGCCTCCAAGACAATCAGCTCACCTGGGATGCTCTGTGGCCAGCGCGTGCCTTTGCTGTCAGGTGGGTCTCAGCTTCAGCAGCGCTCCTCAAATGTGTGTCACCTCCATGCAGAATGCTCTCCAGTGCACAGCATGTCTCCACTGGCTCTCCCTGGGGACAAAGCTCGAAAAGGAGCAATTTGCTTTTTCTTTCCCCCACTCCAGAGAGCTGCACAAGAGACCTGCCACCCCAAATCAGCTGTGTGACAGGGACACCCGTCGGCTGGCTGGGCCTTCTCTCTTTCTCTCTGGCTCTCGCCTGCTCCCGGCCCTTTTCACTCTTCCTCCGGCTCCAGCCTGGAGGCCATCGCTGTTCTCTCTTCGCCGCCTCCCTCTCCTGACCCGCATCCCTCTCTGTGTTTCTCAGCCTCCGGATTGTTTCCCGCCCTTCTCTTGCTCTCTGTCCTGCGCTCTGTCCCTGCCTCTCCCTTTCTCTCTCTCAGCCTTTCCCCCTCTGTGCTCTGTCCTGCTCCCTCTCCATTTCTCTGCCACTCCGCCCTCCTGCTGCATTCTCCGTCTATCTGTCCCTCCGTCCCACTCCCTCACCCTGCCCGTGTTGCTCCCTCTGTCTGTCCTTCCTCCTGCCCTCCTCTGCCCTCTCTGTCCCTCTGTCCTGCTGCTCATCACCAGGTTTCTGGCTGCCCCCTGCCCCTTCCCTCCCGTCCCTCTCCTGCCACTCTCCGCCCCACCCCACCCCTCTCTGCCCCTCTGCCCCTCTCTCCTCTCCTCCTCCCTGTTCCACCAAGGCTCTGGGACTGGGACTGGGGTGCCCGGGAGGCAGCCATGGGGCCTGTGGAGGAGTGGGGTCCAGCCGGGGGGACGGTGTCCCGCAGGGTCAGACAGGAGGAAGGAGCGCCCAGTGGCATGCCAGGGGCTGTTAGTCCTGGGGTATGGGGCTGATGGGCGGCCATGTTGGTTCCCAGGGCATGCTGGGAGCTGTAGTTTCCAGCACTCGGCTTCCTAGTGGCCATGTTGTTCTCAGGTAAAGTGGAAGGCACGGTCTCTGCTCCAGCCACGGCCCCGTGCCATTCCCTGCCAGCTTTGTGCGGTTCCTTGTGGGGCTCCTGCCGTGCTCCCACAGGGAAGGTGCCAGGACTGAAAACTCTTGCTGGCCCTCACCTTCCCTTGGCAGCCCTTTCACAGCCCCACCAGCACTGGGGCTCGGGGCTTGCTTAGCAACATAACGCTCCCCTCATTCTCTCAGTCTTGCCAGAGCTTCCCATTTCTATCAGCAATCAGTGATCGAGTGTTGTGGAAGTGCAAAGCAGAGCTACAGGACCATGCAGACCACACCCGAACGAGACCTAAACAGCATGTGGCAATAATGGCATAAGGCTGTTAGGCTGTAATAGCACAGGAACGTATAGAAATTAGAGAGGCTGTTAATATGTTTTGTAGGGCTTTAAGACTTTGCTTAGCTGCTTAAAAGTAGTCCTTCATGATAAAGCAGGACTCATAACTTGCTGAATGCTGTTGCTTAATGTTCACCTATAATCTGATGGCAGGAGTAAGAGATTGGAAAGCCCCAGAGCCAGTTTGGCCCAGGAAAGGAGACATAGTAACAAGTAGCTAAACACAGGAGGAAGAACCAGCTGAGAGACGAGAAAAAGCACCCAATGAGAGAGAAGACGACCCCAGACTCGATCTTACCATTGGGCCAGACTATGGTGTGAGGGGTGGAATTCAGATTGTAAGGGCATAATTGCCCAGGGAATGTGGTGTTCCGGTTCCCTCTCCAGAGACAGCCAGCTTGAGCTGTCTGAATTTGGGCACCATAGATAGAGTAAATTAGGCTTTTATTTTGAAGGCCTTGATTAGAGAGTCTGCTTTGGGGAACCTTGGCTCAGCCTGAGGAGAAGAAGAAGGCGCCCGAGGGTGAGTGTGTGTGTGTGAGGAGTCGAAAGGGGCACCCGTCGGCTCACTGGAGTCGCCTGCTGCGAAGGGACGCCGGTCCTAGCAGTTAAAGTCTCGGGTGGTGTGTGTTGCGACTCCTTGATTGGTGTGTGAATGCTCGGGCAGCGGCTTCCCCCTTAACAGTTTGGCACCCCAGATGGGACCCTAGGTCACTCTCGAACCTCTTGGATCCAAACCTCTGACTGGCAGCACAGGGTGAGTTCACCTGAGGATTTTGGACACGGGACGCACCGAATTGCTAGAGTGGTGAGTGTTAAATCCCTTAAATCTAAATTCAATATAGGAGAAAAGGACAGAATTTGGGGGGGGTTCAAGTCCCGCCCAAGGTGCATAGCCTGATCAGCATAAATCGCACACAAGTTGTACGCAGTCTGATCAACAGAAGATGTCTGATTTAAAAGGGGGGTTCGAGTCCTTCCCACATTAGAGAGCTGTTGAGAGATTTTAAAGAGGGGGTTCAAGTCCCACCCAGATAAAATCATGAGTAACGTAACTGGAGTAGAGAGGGAGACGCCCTTAGTAGAGATATTACAAAACTGGAAAAAATCTGTGGTGCAAATTCACTACTGAAGAGGACGCAGTAGTTCTATGTCAACAATGGTGGCCATTATCACCCGCCATGGAGATTAGTGAAGATCAGTGCGCACCACAAGGGATTTTTGACCAACATCGACTGACCTTGTGCGTAGAGCCAACTTCAGTACCGGTTCCCGGGACACATGGATTATTGGTATGTGTGGGATGAATGGGTGCGGGAGAGACAACATCCAGGGAGGCAAAAGGGGCTGAGGGAAAAACTAACCTGTAAGGTAACTTTGGCTGTAAGTAAGGCTACAGCGCCAAACGACGACCAGACAAGCCCTCCCCGACTCCTGCCCCACCTTACAGTCCCTGTACCGACCTCCCCCAGACCTTCCTGTAGCAAGGGTGGGACTTTGCCCCATGGTTTCAAATGTTTTGACTAATCTGGCCGCTTTACGGCCAGGGGGGTGACTATGCATGCCCCACATCGACGGTTTATACTAATCCATCGTGGAACCCAAATGATTTAGCCTTATGGGGGTGTACAATGCCAAGATTAAGGGAGGATGCAGAAACACGGGCGCAGTTATTGTCAAATCTCTGCACGGGACACAATCCTAACCGGGGGGGACACCCAAATCTTATTCCGAGAATCATTCTGCCCAGCTGAAAGAGAGAGACGTATTAACTAAGGATGCGGAATTAGCACGACAGGTGGGAGGAGGGAGAAAATCCGTGGCCGACAGTAAATCCGAAACGGGGAACTATAATATGGCCGGAGACAGAGCCCATTGCAAACAGCCCTAAGAAATTTAATAGAGGCAATTGGAGCATGTGGAGAACGTAGGGTGATGTTCACAGAAGATGATGTTAAATTTTACCTGCAGAATTAGCACTTGCTTTAGACCATGTACATAGTGGTGGAATAATATACCGGGACCTAAAACCAGAAAACATCCTTCTTGATGAGGCAAGGACATATCAAATTAGCAGATTTTGGCTTAAGTGAGGTGTCAATTGATCATGAAAAAAAGCCTTCTCTTTCTGTGCAACAGTGGAATATATGGCACCAGAAGTCATTAAGAGCGGAGGCCTTACACGGAGCGCAGACTGGTGGTCTTTTGGTGTTGTAATGTTTGAAATGCTCACTGGTACTCTGCCTTTCCAAGGGAAAGACAGAAAAGAAACCATGACACTGATTCTCGAGGCCAGACTTGGAATGCCCCAGTTCTTGAGCCCGGAAGCAGAGAGTCTTCTGCGAGTGCTCTTCAAAAGAAACCAGCAAACAGATTAGGAGCAGGCCTAGATGGAGTTGAAGAAATTAAGAGGCATGCATTCTTTTCCAAAATAGAACTGGATAAATTGTACAGGAGAGAAGTTGATCCCCCTTTTAAACCTGCAACTGCAGACCTGAAGATACGTTTTATTTTGACCCTGAGTTTACAGCAAAAACTCCAGAAGATTTGCCTGGTCTCCCACCTAGTGCTAATGCGCATCAACTTGTTCGGGGATTTAGTTCTGTAGCTATTGCATCAATATGATGAAAGCCAGCAGTGCAGACAGTTGGAGTGCATTCCGTTGTCCAGCAGGTTGCACAGGAAACAGCATTTCAGTTTACTGATAGATACGAAGTGAAGGAAGATATCAGAGTTGGGTCTTACTGTGTCTATAAGAGATGTATTCATAAAGCTTTAAACACGGAATATGCTGTAAAGATTATAGACAAGAGTAAAACTGATCCAAGAAAGGAGATTGAAATCCTACTGCGCTATGGCCACCATCCAAATATTATTACCCTAATAAGATGTGCATGATGATGGAAAATACACATACATAGTAACAGAACTTACGAAAGGAGGGCAACTGCTGGATAAAATTCATAGACAAATTTTTTTCTCGGAACGAGAAGCTAGTGCCGTTCTGTTCACAATAACAAGAACGGTTGAGTACCTCCATGCGCAAGGGGTTGTTCATGGAGAGCTGAAGCCTAGCAATATTCTTTATGTTGATGAATCTGGTAATCCAGAATCCATTCGACTTTGTGAATTTGGCCTTGCAAAACAACTACGAGTAGAAAATGGTCTTCTGAGGAGTCCATGTTACACAGCAAGTTTTGCTGCACCAGAGGTTTTACAGAGGCAAGGTTACGATGCTGCATGGGACATATGGAGCCTTGGTGTTCTACTTTATACCATGCTTGCTGGCTACCCTCCTTTTGTAACTGGTCCTGATGATACCCCAGAGGAGATTTTGGCCCGAATAGGTAGCGGGAAGTTGTCTCTCAGCGGTGGTTATTGGAATACCATTTCAGATACAGCTAAGACCTTCTTTCAAAAATGCTTCATGTTAACCCACATCAAAGACTGACTGCAGCCCAAGTCCTCAGTCACCCCTGGATAGTTTGCTGTGACCAGTTGCCTCAATACCAGCTAAACAGGCAGGATGCTCCCCATGTAGTGAAGGGTGCAAGAGCAGCAGCTTACTCTGCTTTGACTCGTAATCAGTCACCAGTTTTGGGAGCCAGTCGGCCATTCTCCTCTTGCTCAGAGCATTATTTTTCATAAGGAATGGTTTTTTAATCCCCTAAATATTCTTTGTTACAGGTAGAGATGGACAGTTTATGTTAAGCGCTTAGCTTAAACAGTTTCTATTAGCACTATATACTTTGTGCCATCCAACATCTTGTATGTTTTTGTAAACAGTTCACAAGCAGTACAGTTCCGTGCTGTTTTCTTTAATGTATACATGCCTTGTTTTACTTAGATATTGTTAATCCTTTTGACAATTAAGTCTGATTAAACAGGTCACCTGGATTAGTCAGCATTGTTGGACAGCTCTAAAAGAAGGCTCACCGTTAAACAGCTATTGAATGTAATGCTATGAAGATGTGTTTCTCCTTGCCTGTGCCTTTTCTACATTTCTGTGGTTTGGATGCTGCATGTCATGTTATGAAAATCAGGATACTGTTTATAGTATTGGAAATGTAAACAGTGGATCTCTCACGATACACCACTCACTTGCGATGGACATTTTGATAGAAATTGGTTAGCCATTGGA
>NC_059496.1:45978-115272 GCF_018139145.2 Gymnogyps californianus
AACCCCTGCCACACAAACCCAACACAACACCTACGACATCACAAGCACCTGCACAAAACACAGGCCTACCCCTACCCTTGCACCTCCTCAGGCACATGTCACAGCACAACCACCTGCACAACCCACCTGCATGCTCCTGCCTAACACCTATGCAACCACCTCTCCCATCACAAGCACCTGCACAACCCACCTGCAACCTCTTGCCCTAGCAACTACTCTGCCACCAATGACAACACAAGCAGCTGCACAGGGCACGGGCCTGCTCTTAAACTACCATCTCCTTGCCAGCATGGGACATCACAAGCACCTCCTTCAGCCCAAGCCACCTCCTGCCCTACCACTTACTCACGCACCTACGACCTCACAAGCACCTGCACAAGCCAGGGGCTGGCCCTGCCCTCACACCTCCTCAACCACCTGCGACCTCACAAGCACCTGCACAAGCCATGGGCCTCCTCCTGCCCTAGCACATCTTCACGGAAATACCACAACACAAGCACCTCCACAAGCCACCTCTCCTTTCAGTCCCACTCACACCCTCACAAAACACTCACCTCAAAACCACCTTTGCAAGCCTGCGGCCTGCTTCTGCCCAACCACCTCAGCACTCAGCACTGACGTTGCAGGCACCTGTACAAGCCAGGGCCCTGCTCCTGCCTTAGCACCTACTCACCCACCTAGGACAGCACAACAAGCTGCACAACCCACCTGCATGCTCCTGCCCTAACAGCTGCACAGCTACCAGGGACGTCCTGAGCACCTGCACTGGCCACCTCTCCAGTCCTGCCCATTCAGCTAATTAGCCAGCACTCACAGCACAACCACCTCGACCAGCCACCTGCCTGCTTCTGCCCTAGCACCTGCTCACCCACCTAGGACATCACCTGCACCTGCACAACCCACCTGCACCCTCCTGCCCTAACAGCTACCCAGCAAGCATTCACATCACAAGCACCTCTAAAGCCACCTCTTCAGTCCTTCCCATTCAAATACTTAGGCACCACGCACATCACAAGGACCTCGACAAGCCGGGGCCTGCCACTGCCTTAGCACCCCCTGAGCCACCTCTGACATCGCACCTAGCTCCAGAAGCCACCACCTTGCTCCTGACACAGCAACTACCCAAGCACTTGCGACACCCAAAGCACTTGCACATCAAAGCTTCCTGCTCCAGCCCTTACCACCTACTCAGGCCCATCTGACCTCGCAAGCACAATCAACAAGCCAACTGCCTCCTTCCACCCTATCCCCACTAACAGCAACGGCGTGCTTTAGGCCCAGCCACCAACAAAGCACCATGCACCTGCTTGCTCACTCCTCCCCTACGGCGCATGCGGACAACAAAATACAACCAAAGGCTCGCGAGTCCACACAAGGACATGGACGGATCACTCAACAATCATGCTCACAGGCAAAACACACTCCACTTGCGGAAAAAACACATCCATTTCATTCCTTACCAAGCAAATCACACTAGCAGAAGGAGAAAGAGAACCAGATCTTAAAAACACACCTTCCCTCCACCCCTCCCTTCTTCCCGCCCTCACCTTTGCTCACCATACCTACACCTCCTCCCCACAGCGGCCCAGGGCAACGGCGAATGGGGCTTGCGGGCACTTCTTCTCACGTTGGCTCTCACGCTGCTTTCTCCTCAGGGGGAGGGCTCCTCACACTCTTCTCCTGCTGCACCCTGGGATCCCTCTCACGGGGATCAGCCCTCCATCACCTTCTCCAACACCACTCCTTGCCACGCACTCCAGGCCTCCACCACCTGCTCCAGCGTGGCCTTTCCCACGCACTCACGGCCGCCTTCAGGCCCACACACCTGGCTCCACCCTTGCGTCCTCCACGGCCTGCAGGCGAATCTCTCGATCCACCATTAACCTCCATGGCCTGCAGGGACACAGCCTGCCCTCTCACCACGGCCTGCAGGGCAATCTCTGCTCCCCCGCACCTCCTCCCTCTCCTTCTTCACTCACCTCAGGCTCCGCAGGCTTCTTTCTGCACATCCCACTCCTCTCGTCGCTGCACCTCCCCTTCCTTCTTTTTCCACCACTCTTTCCCTTCTGAAATATCCTATCCCAGACACCTACCACCGTGCTGATTGCCTCCCCCTTGCACACAGGCGGCTCCGAACTGCAGCCGCGAAAGCTTCTAGCAGCTTCTCACAGGACCCACCCCTCGAGCCCCACCCCTCTACACAAAACCCCTGCCACACAAACCCAACCCAACACCTACGACATCACAAGCACCTGCACAAAACACAGGCCTACCCCTACCCTTGCACCTCCTCAGGCACATGTCACAGCACAACCACCTGCACAACCCACCTGCATGCTCCTGCCCTAACACCTACTCAACCACCTCTCCCATCACAAGCACCTGCACAACCCACCTGCAACCTCTTGCCCTATCCACTACTCTGCCACCAATGACAACACAAGCAGCTGCACAGGGCAGGGGCCTGCTCCTAAACTACCACCTCCTTGCCAGCATGGGACATCACAAGCCCTCCTTCAGCCCAAGCCACCTCCTGCCCTACCACTTACTCACGCACCTACGACCTCACAAGCACCTGCAAAAGCCTGGGGCTGGCCCCTGCCCTCACACCTCCTCAACCACCTGCGACCTCACAAGCACCCGCACAAGCCGCGGGCCTCCTCCTGCCCTAGCACATCTCCACGGAAATACCACAACACAAGCACCTCCACAAGCCACCTCTCCTTTCAGTCCCACTCACATCCTCACAAAACACTCACCTCAAAACCACCTTTGCAAGCCTGCGGCCTGCTTCTGCCCAACCACCTCAGCACTCAGCACTGACATCGCAGGCACCTGCACAAGCCAGGGCCCTGCTCCTGCCCTATCACCTACTCACCCACCAGGGACATCACAAGCACTTGTACAGCAGGTCTGTCTTCACCGCCAACACCCTGTGGTTTTCACCTCCATCTCCATTGCTGTCTCCCATCTCCCCATGCTCTCCCCTCACCCAGGCACCTTTCTTACCCACCCCACCACCTCCCAGTGCTCCTGTCTGTGTTGCTGTGGCAGATGTCACCTTGAAAGCACTGTGCTAGCCAGCTCACCTGCCTCTCTTTTGCTTTTCCCTCTGCTCTTATTGTGACTGTGCCAGCTGTCTGATGCACTTTTGGACCTCATGGGCCCTCTTGTTCTGCCTCCCTTCTCCTGTGAAATCCTGTTCCTGCAAGAGAATTGACATCCAGTCAGTGCCTCCTCTGTGGCATCTTCCTGAGCTGCACAGCTGGTGGGAACTGTCACCATCAGCCCCAGCAGTGCCTGAAGTCTTCTCCTGGCACAGGAACAGCTCTGGTGTGCTTGGTGTGTACCATGCTCCCTGAAGGAGAACAGCAACACTCAAAGTTGATCCTGGGCAATGTCACGCTGGGAAGAGCTCATTTGAAGGCAGGTTGGCAGCAGACCCTGAGGCCGTGCCGGCGGTGGCCACATCTGGCTCCTTCCAGCAGGATTTGGGAAAGCCCGTTCCCAGCTGTGAGCACCAGGCCAAGGGCATGGGGCAGAAACAGCCCCCTCCCCCAAGGACCCCAGCCCCAGCTGCCCTCTGTCCCCAAACTACTAAAACTTCCAAACAGGCTCTGCCTCTAACTGAATGATCTTCACTTTTCAGAAAAGAATCTGGATACTTTCAACTAGCATTGGTTGAAAACAAAACCACTCTGCCCTGCCGCAAATGTAAACAAATCAGTACATTAAGTTTCCTTTTAGTTCATCAAATTAAGACACAAGGCTGTCAGTTGTGCTTTCTGGTTATTGTGCCTGTTACGTTGCTGTGTTCACATATAAAAAGAGGAAAGAAAAATCTAGAAACCTCTCTTAACTAGGTCAGAGGCATAGTCACTCTCACAAACATTGCTCCACACTGAGTCAACAAGCTCAGCCAAGAAATGCTGAGCAAATGGCCCAGCTGCAGCTTTCTCCCAGGGGTCCTCCTCTTTCTGCAGCGTTTGCGTCTGCTGCTGTTAGCAAGGTGCCTGCCAAGACAACGCTGCATGTAAAGATTCAGCCTCTTGCTGGTTCGTCTTTGACCTGGCTTTAGAAGAGTGACCACAATGGGCAACCCATCAATCCACATGAAATCAAGGACATCAGCATTTGCATTAGCCGGTCCATCCTGTCTCTCTGTATGAAAAAACCCAAACCATGTTCCTATGAAGAAGGGTTTGAAAGCACGCTCATATTCAACCTAGAGAGTAGCAAAACTCCCACAGACTACAGGGAAACTCTTGCCTTGGCGTACCAGTCTTCTTTTTGCTGTAAGGCACGGATCTTATGATGGGCCAAACTAATCCTCTCCTGCTGCCTTAGCATGCGCTAGTCTAACAACACGTTGCTTTGTTGGGCTTGCAGAGAAAGATGACGGTTAGCCTTGGGACAGGCTGAAGATTGTCCAGGATTTTGCGCACTTTTCAGCATTCATGTTTGATATCCTGGTTGGTATAAGTAAAGACTGAAGAAAGAAATGGATAAGGTTGATGAACATTGAATCATTATTAGTATAAAGGTGGATAATTATTATTATAGTGGTGACAATTTTTTAATGTAAATAAAATTGTATTATTATAAATAAATAACATTATCATGAAGCAGCCTTGCCTTCTCTGTTGACTACTAATTGCGTATTGCTCTTATCATTCCCTGGAAAGCACAAATCCATGTGCACCACTACTTAGCTTACTGGGTAGGAGGATGCTTTTTTCTATTTCAGGGCCCCGCAAGTATCCATTTAGGACGTCACCGTGATGAAAACGGCCGAGCGAACTGCTTGACTTGCAACCCCACCAGGTACAGAAGGAAAATGCTGTCAGGTTTGTCCTCTCGCTCAGACATCTAGCCGCACAAGGTGACCAGAGCGTGACTGCTTCCATGAAAGATACCTGCATTTTGCTGTTCACCTGGACTCCACTGCTGCTCTCAGACCCCTTCCCAACTCGTCCCCGCTGCATTCTACTTCTATAGGGCACAGAATTCCTCAATGTTGTCATCTGGAGTTGAAAAAGGCACAACCAATGCCCAAAGAGAAGCACCTTTGCTCATTTTGCAGTTAACGTCACAGCAGAATGCAGAGCAGTTCCTATGTGTGTCTACCCTGGTTTTGCATCAGAAAGGGATTTCGCACACGGGATGCCTTGCAACAGGGTTTGTGAGCCTGCCTTCGCCTCACACCTCTCCTGCTTCTGCTTGCTGGCCAGGGCTCCTCCTGGCTCTGCCAGGCTGGAGAGCAAAGCGGGGGTCTTTCAGGAGGCGCATCTGTCTGACATGCCACATTCACCTCTATTCCATGGTCACCAGGCTCTTGCGAGTGCAGCTCTGGAAAGCAAAAGCATGAGGAATGACACGTGTTGGGGTTGGCGGAGCTTTAAAAGTCATGACTACACCTGATGATTCAGCAGGGTAAACTAGATCCAAAGAATGTGCGGGAACATGACTTCTGTGAAGTAAAGAAGGAAAAAATATACCCCAACAGAAGACGGACATCGTCTGTCTCCGTCAGCCCTCTGATGCCATGTGCTCTGCAACCTCTGCTGCCCGCCTTGGGAAGGATTCCTAAAATGCTATGTCACGCAGAAGATGTCAGACCACTGGGTCTCACCATGAAGAAGAACAAACACTTCCTCTTCATTTGAGGAATGAACAATTCAATCAACAAACGATTGAGTCAGTGGTGACAAGGCAAATGCAAGAGAAGGACACTGGCAGCCTCTCTGCTAACCATCGATGTTGAAAAAACACGTCTCTTCCTTCATCACCTCATCCTCCTCAGAGGAAAAGGCAGAACAGGGAACACACAATCTAGTGGGTCAGGACAACCATGTTCTCTTTCTACCCCTGCCAGAAGTGTCCCTGAGGAAACAGCGCATCTGAAACACCTCTACTTGATTTGAATGCTACCCATCTCCTACAGCAGAGCTAAGAGACCTTCCTCAGAAACATCACAGAATCACAAAATAACAGCTATTGAGCACACAAGATGGTCCGCACTTGTCAGTGGGAAGGGCACGAGACCAAAACTTCCACACCAGACGAGGTCAAGCGCGATGTCAGTGGAGAAAAGCCTCTGTGCAGCTGGGCAGCAGCATGGGAATGTTCACAAACCTCAGGCCATGTCTGATGAGCATCTGGAAGGAGTCAAGAAGCCCTGGCTTGTCTCCCAGGATGTGTGCTGCAACCTGAGTAAAGGTCATTGGCCCTCTGGAAAAAGGTCATCCTCTTTAGGGTGACACGTTTATTAGTGTTAAAAGTGACTAATTAGACTAAAAGACCGTACTGGGAATGGAGTCAGGGGATCCAATTTGTACTGGGACAGGGCTCCGTCTGTACTGGGAAGGGGCCAGGGGGTCCACTTTGTACAGGGACATGGGCCAGTCTCTACTGGGACACAACCAGGAGATCCACTTTTTACTGGGACTGGGCCAAGACTATACATGGAATGGAGCCAGGGAATCCAGTTTGTACTGGGACAGGGCTCACTCTGTACTGGGAAGTGGCCAGGGGGTCCAAAAAGTACTGGGACGGGGCTCAGTCTATACTTGCTGGTGGCCAGGGGATTCACTTTGCACAGGGACAGGGCCCAGTCTGTACGGGCAGGGGTCCAAAACGGACCCCTGCAAGCGCAGAGCCCCGGTGTTGGTGGTGCTGTGAAGGCGCTGCCAAGGGAAGGTGAGGGCCACCAACAGCTTTCAGTCCTGGCCACTTGTGTGTGGGAGCCCGAGGTGGAGGGTGTCCATATTGGAGCTGGGCTCTGGCGAGGTTGAGGGGGTAGGTGAAGGTGAGGATGAGGTGGCAGAGCAAGCACAGAGCCCCTTCCCCCTGCGCTGCCTCCCTACCACAGAGAAAGCCTTCCGCGTGCTGCCAGTTAAGACTCAGAAAGGCTTTCCCTGTGCTCACTCATTACGACACAGAAAGGCTTCCCCTCTCCTACCTCGGTACGTCGCAGGAACCCTTACCCCGTGCTGCCTCAGCAGGACACAGAAAGGCTTTCCCTGAGCTGGCTCGGTACGACAGAGAAAGGCTTCCCCCACGCTATCTCACGGAGACACAGAAAGGCTTCCCTCACGATGATTCAGCTGTCTTGGAGAGGTCCAGAGGAGCTACCAGGCATGGCCCTACCTCTAACATTGACAAAGCGCCCAGGCGGAGACTGGGGCTGCTACCCAGGATTTCAGCTGTCTCCACAAGATACCAACACACTCCTGGAGATGAATGGGAAAATTCCTGGAGAGCTAACAGGAATGGACTTGCCTACAACATGGACAAGACTGCTTGACTAGCTATCTTGGAGGAGTCTGCGGCTGATCCTGTGGAATTCACCTGTCTCCAGAGAAAGCCCAAATGCTCCCGCAGATGTCTCGGAGGAGTCCCAATCAGCTACAGGGCACGGACCTGACTCCAACACACACAAAACACCTTGGGTAGCTACCTTGCAAAAGTCTGGGATGGCTACCTGCGCAATTCAGCTGTCTCCTGGGGAGGCCAAAACACTCTGGACGTTCCTCGGAGGAGTCCTGAGGAGCTACCGGGCATAGACCTGCCTCCAACACAAAGAAAACTCTTCAGCTAACGGAAGAGGAAAATTGTGCTGCTGCTACCTGGGACTTTAGCTGCCTGTCAGGAAACTCAAAACACTCCGGCAGATGTATGGGAAAAGTCCTGACGCAAAAACAGGAATGCACCTGCCCCCAACATACACAATGCCCTTTGCGTAGCTACCTTAGGAGATTCTGGGGCTGCTACCTGGGAATTCACTCGTCTCCAAAGGAAACCAAAAGACTCCTGGATATTCCTGGGAGCAGTTCCAGAGAGCTACCGGGCATGGACCTGCCTCCAACATGCACCAATCTCTTGGGGTATCTACCCTGGTGGAGTCTGGGGCTGCTGCCCAGGCCTTCAGCTCCCTCCACAGCAGGATAAAACACGTTGGCAGATGCCTGAGAAGAGTCCTGGGGAGCTACAGGGCATGGACCTGCTTCCCATTTCTATCAGCAATCAGTCATAGAGTATCAATCAATAGGATGGCAACACTCAAGAAGAACAGCAATCAATCATAGAGCAACAAACAATCATTTAGCAATAATCAAGAGAACAGCAACAACCAAGTAGGTGTTTGCGATTGCAGGGTACTACAAACTTATCATCCAGCCTTACCCACAAAGACGTGTGACATGCTGAGTAAGTGTGGAGAGTCGGGTGGACTTTGGCACACACACTGCTACCACGGGACTGGGTTTTTCACCTATTTACAAGTATCCGATGCTCTGAAGCTGCCCAAGGGTCAGCATGCCCTTGCTACTGGAGGTTCTTGCTCTGTGTAGGCACTAAAGAAGACATTTCAAGTGACAGACTATTTTAAACTGGTAAAGCACAGCAGACCGTTTATGAGCTGCTGAGAATTAGCTCCCACACAAATCAGGAGCAAGGGCAAAGCCTGTATATTTCAAATGCATTTGAGTTACATGACTCTTCAACATACGCCATGACACCATTTCACTAGACTGAAGGCTGACAGCAGTGTACCAGGACACTCCTTTCTGGACACCTCCCTCCTGGGCAGAAATCCTAGAGGCTTCCTTTATGGACAGAAACCCAAAGAGCTAAAAGAAGTTCTTTAAATTCAGCACAGCAAAGAAAAAGCAAGCAAGCAAACAAAAACGGCAGGGAAACCCCCGAGGCACTCATGAGGAACAAAGGGTCTCCCTTTGGGAGTCCACTACCCCTCACAAAATGGACAAGTGGCTTAAAAAGAGATTCCTGCAAAGAAACGGCAGATCGAAGATAACCTTGATAACACCAGAACAAGTGACTGCCGTGGACACGGCAGCGCTGACCCTTCTCCTGCTCCTCCTACGAGCTCTTCGCCAGCCACGTGAAGATGCAAAACCAAGCATGAACGAATCAGATCTGAGAAGAGCCTGGCCCCAAAAATTAAAAATGATCAGGAAGTCTGTTTGAAATATGGCTTCACATCCACTATCGTGGATGAGGAACCTCGCCTTAAGCACATGTCGTGCCTTGAGATAGGAGCTAAGGACAGTATGAAGTTACCCCCACGAGCAGACGTTTAAAAGCAAAGCACCCAGAACACGCAGACAAACCTGCACCATGTTTTCAGCGATGTTTCAAGTCACGTGATACTCAGTCCACGACTTTACAAAACATCATTAAACTTAACGATAGCAGCCTCCTTGCAGGTTGCTTACTCACAAGCAAAAACCAAAAAGCCACGTACCCTCGGGGAAACCCTTGTCCTTCCGGGTGGCTGCTGTCTTCCCACGGCTCTTCCTCAAAGCAGGACAAATGACCGTGAATTTGGCAGTCCACACAAATTACGAAGCACACTTACTCCTCCGACAGTCATTACCTATGGGCCAGAAGTCCTCCCACACCCCAGAATTGCCCATTACTCCTCCAGCAGTCATCCGCTATGGACCACAAGTCCTCCTGACCTATCTACCTACCTACCTACCCACCTACCCACCCACCTACACACCGACTTACTGGAAATGAGTTGGACCACAGCAGAAGTGACACTGGCCGAACTGGTCACACACACCAGACCACAAATGGTAGTTACAAGACAGAAAACACAACATAAACCACCAGAACTGTAAAAAAAAGCCAACCCGAAGCCACAGCATACACAAATCAAAGGCCCCTATCCAAACCCTAAACAGCCAAACAAGCTAAAAAAGGACTCTCCAAAAAAGCAATCCACCCAGAACACAAGAGAAGCCAAAAATAACATAACCCCAGGAACCCAGGCCCAACAAACCCAGATCCTCTCCAGAACAATAGCACGCTTTAATCCTGACTCGCTTAAACTCTGGCATCCCAGAACCCTACCACTCTGTAACCCTCGCACACTGTCACCCTAGCATCCCAGAACCCTAGCACACTGTAGCCCGAAGATACCCAAAAAATGAACCCAAACTCCCTGGAGATCTCCGGCTGGGCCTTCAGGTGGCCCCGGCTCTCAGAAGTCACAACTTTGAAATGGGAATGGGACAGCATCCCTCTTCACATCACCTGTCACCCCCGGAAAAAGTGCCTGCCTTAAACACTCCCGGGGAGAAAGGCTGGGGCACTTGGAGACTTTCAACTGGCCCGCCATCACCATGGGGCTTCAGCTCATCATTTCTGTGTCAGAGCCACCAAGCACATCAGCCCGTCCTCCCTGAGACACCCCTTGGGGCAGCTGTACCCAGAGCCAGGCGGCTGCATATGGCCTTTGCTCGATGGGGAGGTGCTTCCTGGGAGCAGGATCTCTCCTGGGGGCATGGGGAAACTCTCGTCAGGCCTGGATGCCTGAGAAACAGCTCTGCGCTGCTCCATCTCTCACCAAAAACCAGGGGCAGAGGAAGGCTGCTTTGCTGGCCTCCAAGACAATCAGCTCACCTGGGATGCTCTGTGGCCAGCGCGTGCCTTTGCTGTCAGGTGGGTCTCAGCTTCAGCAGCGCTCCTCAAATGTGTGTCACCTCCATGCAGAATGCTCTCCAGTGCACAGCATGTCTCCACTGGCTCTCCCTGGGGACAAAGCTCGAAAAGGAGCAATTTGCTTTTCTTTCCCCCACTCCCAGAGAGCTGCACAAGAGACCTGCCACCCCCAAATCAGCTGTGTGACAGGGACACCCGTCGGCTGGCTGGGCCTTCTCTCTTTCTCTCTGGGCCTCTCGCCTGCTCCCCGGCCCTTTTCACTCTTCCTCCGGCTCCAGCCTGGAGGCCATCGCTGTTCTCTCCTTCGCCGCCTCCCTCTCCTGACCCGCATCCCTCTCTGTGTTTCTCAGCCTCCGGATTGTTTCCCGCCCTTCTCTTGCTCTCTGTCCTGCGCTCTGTCCCCTGCCTCTCCCTTTCTCTCTCTCAGCCTTTCCCCCTCTGTGCCTCTGTCCTGCTCCCTCTCCCATTTCTCTGCCACTCCGCCCTCCTGCTGCATTCTCCGTCTATCTGTCCCTCCGTCCCACTCCCTCACCCTGCCCGTGTTGCTCCCTCTGTCTGTCCTTCCTCCTGCCCTCCTCTGCCCTCTCTGTCCCTCTGTCCTGCTGCTCATCACCAGGTTTCTGGCTGCCCCCTGCCCCCTTCCCCTCCCGTCCCTCTCCTGCCACTCTCCGCCCCACCCCACCCCTCTCTGCCCCTCTGCCCCTCTCTCCTCCTCCTCCTCCCTGTTCCACCAAGGCTCTGGGACTGGGACTGGGGCTGCCCCGGGAGGCAGCCATGGGGCCTGTGGAGGAGTGGGGTCCAGCCGGGGGGACGGTGTCCCCGCAGGGTCAGACAGGAGGAAGGAGCGCCCAGTGGCATGCCAGGGGCTGTAGTCCTGGGGTATGGGGCTGATGGGCGGCCATGTTGGTTCCCAGGGCATGCTGGGAGCTGTAGTTTCCAGCACTCGGCTTCCTAGTGGCCATGTTGTTCTCAGGTAAAGTGGAAGGCACGGTCTCTGCTCCAGCCACGGCCCCGTGCCATTCCCTGCCAGCTTTGTGCGGTTCCTTGTGGGGCTCCTGCCGTGCTCCCACAGGGAAGGTGCCAGGACTGAAAACTCTTGCTGGCCCTCACCTTCCCTTGGCAGCCCTTTCACAGCCCCACCAGCACTGGGGCTCGGGGCTTGCTTAGCAACATAACGCTCCCCTCATTCTCTCAGTCTTGCCAGAGCTTCCCATTTCTATCAGCAATCAGTGATCGAGTGTTGTGGAAGGTGGCAAAGCAGAGCTACAGGACCATGCAGACCACACCCGAACGAGACCTAAACAGCATGTGGCAATAATGGCATAAGGCTGTTAGGCTGTAATAGCACAGGAACGTATAGAAATTAGAGAGGCTGTTAATATGTTTTGTAGGGCTTTAAGGACTTTGTTTAGCTGCTTAAAAGTAGTCCTTCATGATAAAGCAGGACTCATAACTTGCTTAATGCTGTTGCTTAACGTTCACCTATAATCTGATGGCAGGAGTAAGAGATTTGGAAAGCCCCAGAGCCAGTTTGGCCCAGGAAAAGGAGACATAGTAACAAGTAGCCTAAAACACAGCAGGAAGAACCAGCTGAGAGACGAGAAAAAGCACCCAATGAGAGAGAAGACGACCCCAGACTCGATCTTACCATTGGGCCAGACTATGGTGTGAGGGGTGGGAATTCAGATTGTAAGGGCATAATTGCCCAGGGAATGTGGTGTTCCGGTTCCCTCTCCAGAGACAGCCAGCTTGAGCTGTCTGAATTTGGGCACCATAGATAGAGTAAATTAGGCTTTTATTTTGAAGGCCTTGATTAGAGAGTCTGCTTTGGGGAACCTTGGCTCAAGCCTGAGGGAAGAAGAAGCGCCCGAGGGTGAGTGTGTGTGTGTGAGGAGTCGAAAGGGGCACCCGTCGGCTCACTGGAGTCGCCTGCTGCGAAGGGACGCCGGTCCTAGCAGTTAAAGTCTCGGGTGGTGTGTGTGCGACTCCTTGATTGGTGTGTGAATGCTCGGGCAGCGGCTTCCCCCTTAACAGTTTGGCACCCCAGATGGGACCCTAGGTCACTCTCGGAACCTCTTGGATCCAAACCTCTGACTGGCAGCACAGGGTGAGTTCACCTGAGGATTTTGGACACGGGACGCACCGAATTGCTAGAGTGGTGAGTGTTAAATCCCTTAAATCTAAATTCAATATAGGGAAAAGGACAGAATTTGGGGGGGGTTCAAGTCCCGCCCAAGGTGCATAGCCTGATCAGCATAAATCGCACACAAGTTTGTACGCAGTCTGATCAACAGAAGATGTCTGATTAAAAGGGGGGTTCGAGTCCTTCCCACATTAGAGAGCTGTTGAGAGATTTTAAAGGAGGGGGGTTCAAGTCCCACCCAGATAAAATCATGAGTAACGTAACTGGAGTAGAGAGGGAGACGCCCTTAGTAGAGATATTACAAAACTGGGAAAAAATCTGTGGTGCAAATTCACTACTGAAGGAGGACGCAGTAGTTCTATGTCAACAATGGTGGCCATTCATCACCCGCCATGGAGATAGTGAAGATCAGTGGCCACCACAAGGGAGTTTTGACCAACATCGACTGACCTTTGTGCGAGACCAACTTCAGTACCGGTTCCCGGGACACATGGATTATTGGTATGTGTGGGATGAATGGGTGCGGGAGAGACAACATCCAGGGAGGCAAAAGGGGCTGAGGGAAAAACTAACCTGTAAGGTAACTTTGGCTGTAGGTAAGGCTACAGCGCCAAACGACGACCAGACAAGGCCCTCCCCGACTCCTGCCCCACCTTACAGTCCCTGTACCGACCTCCCCCCAGACCTTCCTGTAGCAAGGGTGGGACTTTGCCCCATGGTTTCAAATGTTTTGACTAATCTGGCCGCTTTACGGCCAGGGGGTGACTATGCATGCCCCACATCGACGGTTTATACTAATCCATCGTGGAACCCAAATGATTTAGCCTTATGGGGGTGTACAATGCCAAGATTAAGGGAGGATGCAGAAACACGGGCGCAGTTATTGTCAAATCTCTGCACGGGACACAATCCTAACCGGGGGACACCCAAATCTTATTCCGAGAATCATTCTGCCCAGCTGAAAGAGAGAAGGTATTAACTAAGGATGCGGAATTAGCACGACAGGTGGGAGGAGGGAGAAATCCGTGGCCGACGCTAAATCCGAACGGGAACTATAATATGGCCGGAGACAGAGCCCATTGCCAAACAGCCCTAAGAAATTTAATAGAGGCAATTGGAGCATGTGGAGAACGTAGGGTGATGTTCACAGAAGATGATGTTAAATTTTACCTGGCAGAATTAGCACTTGCTTTAGACCATGTACATAGTGGTGGAATAATATACCGGGACCTAAAACCAGAAAACATCCTTCTTGATGAGGAAGGACATATCAAATTAGCAGATTTTGGCTTAAGTGAGGTGTCAATTGATCATGAAAAAAAAGCCTTCTCTTTCTGTGCAACAGTGGAATATATGGCACCAGAAGTCATTAAGAGCGGAGGCCTTACACGGAGCGCAGACTGGTGGTCTTTTGGTGTTGTAATGTTTGAAATGCTCACTGGTACTCTGCCTTTCCAAGGGAAAGACAGAAAAGAAACCATGACACTGATTCTCGAGGCCAGACTTGGAATGCCCCAGTTCTTGAGCCCGGAAGCAGAGAGTCTTCTGCGAGTGCTCTTCAAAAGAAACCCAGCAAACAGATTAGGAGCAGGCCTAGATGGAGTTGAAGAAATTAAGAGGCATGCATTCTTTTCCAAAATAGACTGGGATAAATTGTACAGGAGAGAAGTTGATCCCCCTTTTAAACCTGCAACTGGCAGACCTGAAGATACGTTTTATTTTGACCCTGAGTTTACAGCAAAAACTCCAGAAGATTTGCCTGGTCTCCCACCTAGTGCTAATGCGCATCAACTTGTTCGGGGATTTAGTTCTGTAGCTATTGCATCAAATGACGAAAGCCAGGCAGTGCAGACAGTTGGAGTGCATTCCGTTGTCCAGCAGTTGCACAGGAACAGCATTCAGTTTACTGATAGATACGAAGTGAAGGAAGATATCAGAGTTGGGTCTTACTGTGTCTATAAGAGATGTATTCATAAAGCTTTAAACACGGAATATGCTGTAAAGATTATAGACAAGAGTAAAACTGATCCAAGAAAGGAGATTGAAATCCTACTGCGCTATGGCCACCATCCAAATATTATTACCCTAAAAGATGTGCATGATGATGGAAAATACACATACATAGTAACAGAACTTACGAAAGGAGGGCAACTGCTGGATAAAATTCATAGACAAATTTTTTTCTCGGAACGAGAAGCTAGTGCCGTTCTGTTCACAATAACAAGAACGGTTGAGTACCTCCATGCGCAAGGGGTTGTTCATGGAGAGCTGAAGCCTAGCAATATTCTTTATGTTGATGAATCTGGTAATCCAGAATCCATTCGACTTTGTGAATTTGGCCTTGCAAAACAACTACGAGTAGAAAATGGTCTTCTGAGGAGTCCATGTTACACAGCAAGTTTTGCTGCACCAGAGGTTTTACAGAGGCAAGGTTACGATGCTGCATGGGACATATGGAGCCTTGGTGTTCTACTTTATACCATGCTTGCTGGCTACCCTCCTTTTGTAACTGGTCCTGATGATACCCCAGAGGAGATTTTGGCCCGAATAGGTAGCGGGAAGTTGTCTCTCAGCGGTGGTTATTGGAATACCATTTCAGATACAGCTAAAGACCTTCTTTCAAAAATGCTTCATGTTAACCCACATCAAAGACTGACTGCAGCCCAAGTCCTCAGTCACCCCTGGATAGTTTGCTGTGACCAGTTGCCTCAATACCAGCTAAACAGGCAGGATGCTCCCCATGTAGTGAAGGGTGCAAGAGCAGCAGCTTACTCTGCTTTGACTCGTAATCAGTCACCAGTTTTGGGAGCCAGTCGGCCATTCTCCTCTTGCTCAGAGCATTATTTTTCATAAGGAATGGGTTTTTTAATCCCCTAAGATATTCTTTGTTACAGGTAGAGATGGACAGTTTATGTTAAGCGCTTAGCTTAAACAGTTTCTATTAGGACTATATACTTTGTGCCATCCAACATCTTGTATGGTTTTGTAAACAGTTCACAAGCAGTACAGTTCCGTGCTGTTTTCTTTAATGTATACATGCCTTGTTTTGCTTAGATATTGTTAATCCTTTTGACAATTAAGTCTGATTAAACGGGTCACCTGGATTAGTCAGCATTGTTGGACAGCTCTAAAAGAAGGCTCACCGTTAAACAGCTATTGAATGTAATGCTATGAAGATGTGTTTCTCCTTGCCTGTGCCTTTTCTACATTTCTGTGGTTTGGATGCTGCATGTCATGTTATGAAAAACAGGACACTGTTTATAGTATTGGAAATGTAAACAGTGGATCTCTCACGATACACCACTCACTTGCGATGGACATTTTGATAGAAATTGGTTAGCCATTGGACTCCCTGTGTGTATGGTTTCTTCCTTTTTTGCCCCCCTTTTTGGCTTATCTATTGTTTGTTGTTTAATCATGGTTTTTATGGACTGAGTTCTTCAAATTACAGCCTATGATGTATACTTTTAAGCCCATGGTTGAAATAGACACTACTGAGTTTTGAGCACTGGGGAATCCATCCCAGTATTCCAGTTCTCCAAAAGAAAACTCGTGCATTTCAGGAATAAGTTGCCAGAAGCCGCAGTTTTGCAACGGTTTCTCTGGCTGCAGCATACACCCTGCTTAAAGGGGAAGGTGGGCAGGGTCAGGAGGTGCTGCTTGGCTAAGGTGTTCTGCTCTCTGATTGCACTTTCTCTTCACTGTATGCTGCTAACTGTTTTAAGAACCCAAAGTTATATTCTTAAGCAAGCTTTTTTCCTCTCTTGCCTCTGCACGTACCTGCCCTATCTCTATCTCGGTCTCAGAGACTTGCCCTCTGTTTTGGATGGAGGGGTGGAAGAGTGTTTAGTTAACCTGTGTGGCAGGTGCACCCGCCCCGATAAGAGACCGAAACTTGTGGAGGTGGCTCTGAGCCTTTATAAGGGAAACATATTGGGATTCGATATGCTGGCAGGCAAACGATGGTACCTACCTCATTTTTGTCCTACGGGACCATTAACGGGCGACGTTCCCAAACCGGACAAGCAAAAGGGCCAGTTCCCATTGAGAACATACAGGCCAACCCGTCATGGTAAAACTGCCCTCTGTTGGCACTGTACCCACGATCCTGGCGAAACCCAGATGCTTACATGCCTGGGAGGCCTTAGATAGGAAAGGGAAAGGCCATCGCATAAGTACTCGATGGATAATTCCTAATTTCTGAGACCCGGTCCCCAGGCCCGAGGTGCAATTTGTGTCCTCTTGCAGGACTATGGAAAAGCAAACTATTCGGACACTCCCACTGATGGCAGTAACAACAGCGGGCATGGACAACAAGAACCTGGACAGCAAGGTGGTGGCTCAACTGATAGTGGGATTTGCACGTAGGGTGAACTTAACTTCAATAACAGCCTGTCTGCCCAGCCCTAAGTCAGTAGAGGAGCCCCTACCAATCTTTGTGCAAACCACTAATATATCACTAACCCTTGAACTCACATGGCAACAGTGCAATAATTCCAGCCGGGCCTGGGGAACGGATGGAAAGGATGGAGGTCACACTCATACCATCTATAGCTGGTCACCTGGCGCAATAAATGCCAATTCAATATGGAAGGCAAAGTGTAATTACCTCTTCCTACCCCCTAATAACGCCACGGGGTGGAGTTTTAATGATACAATGCCATGCTTTAATGTTCCCTGGGGAATTACTGAACATAATGACCAATGGAAAACAGATGATCATTCCCTGCAATATACTGAACTGTTAAACACCACCTGGTGTATTAAACACCCCGAGAGTAATGGTAGCAATTGCCCCAACGCTTGTCAAGAACCAGGGTTCAAGGGAGCCTGGGAAAAACGTCCCCTCAATTGCACATGGGGACCTGACTGGATTGCGCAAAGGAATGGGGCACCACCAGTAAAAAAAAAAAAACCAACACTTTGGGACTGCCAAACAGAAATGCACTGTAAAAACATAGATAAAAGGCCATTATTGTGATGATACATGCCCCGCCCCATTCAGGAAGCTTTGGTACAGGGCTGTCTGTGTAGTAATACCAGCTATGTGTGGCCCACTGCCCTAAAATGTAATGCTTATAGGAACTGTCCTCTTCATGCCCCCACACAAGGCATATGCCAAACATCTGATGTGCCCGCCCCTCCCAATCTAGAGTCGGCATCCTCCAGTGGCTGTCTGTATTCCCGGCTACACCCAACTGTTCCCGGGATGGCCCGCACAGTAGCCCTGCCTTCCCTTTGTCCCATTTACCGAGAAGGGCCTATAGCCCCTAAGTGGTGGGATCGCAGCCCCCGGGAGATACAACCGCTAAAGAAGGGAACGTGGCAAAGAGCAAAAACGCGACTGGGATAGTGGCTGGAGGCCATGTTCGGAATGGGGACTGCCTCCCTCAAAAACCCACAAGCCATTTATGACCTATTGATGCAAGTGTCTATTTGAGCCAATTCTACATCTGACAGCTTAGAACTCTTGAATGAACAATTACAACACACCAGCAAAATGACCGCCCAGCACCGAGCGGGAGTAGACCTGATGCTGCTACAGGAACACCTTTAGTATGGAGTGCTAAATTGATGAGTAGATGACTGCTGCGTTTATATCCCAAATGTATCCATACCCCTCCGAACCCAAATCAACAAAATGAAGAAAGCAGCAAAGGACTCAGAGGCAATTGCTGCCGCATTAAACATCAACTGGTTGGGAAAGATTTCCAGTGCGTTCGGGTTTTCCCTGTCGGGATGGTTAACCAGTCTTTTACAATCCTTGATAGTGGTTATAATCATAATTATTGCCATTTGTATTGTATTAAGTTGTGTTAAACATATGATAATGTGGTTTGTATCCATTGTTACGTATGCTCCTTTAGAACTAACCCAAATAGCAGATGTTCTGTTAGAATTGTAAAATAGCCAAAGAAATGATGATTCATGATGAGCATCAATTCTCACCGAAACTGCGCTCCCTTTTAACTTTGGAGGCAAGAGGTGACTGTACCACCACTCCAAAGAAACCAGTCGGATCGTGACTGTGGTCACGGGGTGGAGTGTGGCAGGTGCACCCGCCCCGATAAAGAGCAAAACTTCTCAACTGCTGAAAGGAAAGAGTTAAAACTAGAAGCCGTGGTTTGGGGGTCGAGCTGGCCAGCTGCATGGTGACTGGAGTCACGTAGACAGAGTGCCCCAAGTCACGTACCCCAGCCACCCGAGCCTGCCAGAAACACCTCAACCAATGAAATGCCTCGGCTAGGAGAAGTTTCCAGACCGCTGACCATATATGACCACGAGCCCCGATCCAACTTCGGGTATAAATGGAGCCCGCCGGAAGAGCCCTTTGAGCCCATCTTCCTCGGAGCAGCGGGTCTGCAGTCAGAGACTCTCCCCTTACATCGGGATGCCATCTAAGGAAACTCCCCGGGGTTGAGTGCCTCGCCTTGCCGGTGAGTGAGTGCTCATTTTGAGTCATCATTTTAAGCTTACATTTGGTTATAGTTTGTGTAGTGATAGTTCCCAGCTGACACCCTGAACCTGTAACTAAGTTGTGTTTATCGCAGTGTTTACGACCTGATATTCCTGTCCAATCTGGCTGTTGTATCTCAATACAACATAACATTCCTGTTCACTTGGACCGTTCTATGTTGATATCATTAAAGAAGATTGACTTTTGAAACATATCGCTATCTGTCTAGTGTTCCTGCGACAGCCTCTCATGAAGTTCTTTCCCCTCTGTTCCTCTCGAAGCCCCTATTGCCTTGACCATTTCACTGGCTTCAATTCTTCTTGTCATCTGGACTATTGTTTTGCTTTCCATACATATCCACTTCCACTCACGCAGAGTTTCTTTTCCATCTTTCTATCAACCAAAAGCCACTTTCTTCTTTTAGTGTTTTTACTGTAGATTTTCTTTATTTAACTACTTTTTTTCTGAGGAACAGCCAGTGTCTAGGCAACTTTTGACTTAATAGCCAACTTCTGTCCGCGCTCTGAAAGGTGTTGTAGGCTAGACCTAATGTCTAGCCGGGTAATACAACAGCACATTCACAGTCACTGCTTCCTAGTCATTCCTTCTCTTTCAGACCAGAGCAGCTTAGTCAGAAAGACAATACTTTTGAATTGAAAAGGGGACATGGTCAGGGGCTGTAGAGTAAATGCTTTACTGCTGGTGCAAGGCACAGCTACCCATCTTTCTAAGCAGCGTAAATACACTCAAATATAGTTGTTGTTGTTGACAAGAAAAGCTAACTCCACAAAGCCCCTTTGCTTATGATCTTCTGGGTTTTCTGTAATGACCTAGAAAGGAGGGAGGATGCCCAAAAAAGGGACCTACCCCACTCTATGTTTACTATGTCCGCTTCATAATGCCAGTACTTTGGAAAAAACTAACCTCATAATCTTTTATGTATTAGATGCTTCAGGGTGAACCAACTAAATAAGCTGCAAGGATTGCTGCAGGATTTATGACCCAAAATCCTTGGGGTAGTTGCCAGGTCTGAAGGATGAATTCTTCCCTGATGTTAGGACAGGTCTATTTGCTTCTGTGTGACCCGCAGTCAAAAGGCAAAGGAAAGCTGAGAAGGGACAGGCTCTGTTCAAGGGCAGGATGAAGACAGGAAGCCTATATGGAGAAAAGGAGGGTAAGAGGGAACACGGTCTCCCATTTTTGTTGTGGCTATATTCTGAAAATCAGGATGTCTAAAGGTTTACTGCCCACCAGAAACAGCATGAGTGGCTCCAGCAAATTTCAGTTCTGCTTTCTTGCAATTCCCCATCGCTAGCTGGCTAGCAGTCGTGCTGGAGGAGTAATCACAGGAGACCAGCTCCTCAGGAACAGACAATCCCACTTCTCCTCACCACAAGTTAAGGAAATACGTTAGACTATTTCTTTAAATCATAAGCTTTGCTTGGGTAATGACTGTCCCATCCTGAGCATGCACAGCACTTATCACCCAGCTGCTAATTGCTAGTTTTGATTTGGGACCAATAGAGATGGTTTGGGGGGGTTGGAGGAATATTGAGGAGAGACTCCTATTAAATTAGTGAGGTCAGCCTCTGAGAAGGGGCTGTAGCTCTCTCTGCAGGGGTAATCTTGCCTCCCTGAGCCCTCCCCCCTCTCTCTTCTCCCTTTAACAGTTCTATTTTGTGGAGCTACAAGACTTTTTTCTCCTGCTGAGTGCTGGGTTAACAAATGCAGGAGGCATCTATTAACAGTATTCTTTGGAGACCATCTACAGCAGTGGGATGAACAATGGGCCTCGAACCATTACTAATGTATAGCCCAGAAATACGGTGTATGAATATTTTTTAAATGTAAACCCATTAGTCACACTTAATGGTTTATTTGAACTCAAACCGTATTATTATCCCCTCACTATTTTACCTGGTTTATTTTAGACCACTTATCTCAGGGGTTGCCATAGCCACCTGCTGAGTGCCTTGGACTGGAGTGTTTACAGTAAGCAAAGTTAAAGACTTCTTATAAAGAGAAGTATGCTCTGACTAAAGAGGAACCTGGGCAAAATTGCTGTGGCTGGAGCAGAGACTGCGCCTCCCGCTTTACCTGAGAACAACATGGCCACTAGGAAGCTGAGTGCTGGAAACTACAGCTCCCAGCATGCCCTGGGAACCAACATGGCCGCCCATCAGCCCCATACCCCAGGACTACAGCACCTGGCATGCCACTGAGCGCTCCTTCTTCCTGTCTGACCCTGCAGGGACACCGTCCCCCCGGCTGGACCCCACTCCTCCACAGGCCCCATGGCAGGAGGAGAGCAGAGGGACAGAGAAGAGGGACAGGGAGCAGGACAGAGGCACAGAGGGGGAAAGGCTGAGAGAGAGAAAGGGAGAGGCAGGGGACAGAGAGCAGGACAGAGAGCAAGAGAAGGACGGGAAACAATCCAGAGAGTGAGAAACAAAGAGAGGGATGCGGGTGAGGAGAGGGAGGCAGCCAAGGACAGAACAGCGATGGCCTCCAGGCTGGAGCCGGAGGAAGAGCGGAAGGGGCCAGGGAGCAGGCGAGAGGCCCAGAGAGAAAGAGAGAAGGCCCAGCCAGCTGAGCAGGGGCTACAGGACAGGCTGCAGGACACGGAGAAAAAAGACGATCAGGAAGCAGGACACAGCAATAGGAAAAAAGAGAAGGACAAGGAGCAGGAGAGAGAAAGGTGAGAAAGAAAAAAATAGCCCTGGGCTATAGAAGAGAGAGGGAGGAATTAGAAAATAGAGCCAGGGAGGTGGGCAGAGAAAGAAGAAGACAAAAATGGTGATGGGCTAAAGACAGAGAGGGAGGAATTAAGAAATAGGCACAGGAAGCCAAACAGAGAGAGAGGGGGAGAAAGACCAAAACCAGCAACTATGGGCGACTGCCCCCATTTCTTGAGCACTCCCCAGGAGGTGCATTACCAAGAGCCTCAAGGAATGTGCTGCGTGCAAAAGCCCTGCCCTGTGCCTAATACTGCACCCTAATATTGGTGATGATCATTGCACGCAGAGTGTTCAGGACTGAGGAAAAAAAGCCCAGCTAGGGGGAAGAAACCTTCCCAGCTGTTTGTTTGTTTGCTTGTTTGTTGGTTTTGCTTAACACTCCCCCCCTGCCCCATCTGAACTCCAAATGCAACCTGCAAGGAAAAAGGAACCAGGAGTAGCAGGTTGGACACATTTAAAGCTCGACTCCATTCAACAGCCGCACAAACCACTGCTCACTCCCACTGCACACAACCCAGTGCCTGCCCACAGGTACAGGCAGCTGCCCTGTTTCTTGAGCACTCCCCAGGAATGGCATCTCCAAGTAGCTCAGAAAAACATGCTGCCTGCCAAAACTTGAGAACAGCTTAATTCTGGGCAATTTCTCTTGTTTTTAGGCCTGTTGAGTCCCAGGACGGCTCCATGTCCAGCAGCTGTGAAGAGATGGCTCAGGACCACGTGAGGGCTGGTGGCGCTGCTTTCTGCATCCCATGGCAGCGATGGGCAAAGGGACGGGTGACCATATCGCGGGGCCGGGGCCATGTGTGGGGGCTCAGGGTCAGCCCTGCCTGGTTTTTCCTAGCGAATCCCCAGCTGGTGCCGGCCCCGTGCTGCAGCCCTAGGGCTGAGGCTCAAGGAGCCAGACGTTTCTGCAGGCACTGCACCCTGCTGGGCCCCACTACTGGCTGCCAGCTGCCCTGGGCTTCCCCCGTTGTCTCCAGCTCTACTTTCTGCCAGTGCTGGGGGCACTGCAGAATGTCTTGCCTGTTCCCCACGGCCGTCCTGACCCATGCCTGCAGCTCGTACGTGGTGTCCCCATCACACAGCTGATTTGGGGGTGGCAGGTCTCTTGTGCAGCTCTCTGGGAGTGGGGGAAAGAAAAGCAAATTGCTCCTTTTCGAGCTTTGTCCCCAGGGAGAGCCAGTGGAGACATGCTGTGCACTGGAGAGCATCCTGCAGGGAGGTGACAGATGTTTGCGGAGCGCTGCTGAGGCTGAGACCCACCTGACAGCAAAGGCACGTGCTGGCCACAGAGCATCCCAGGTGAGCTCATTGTCTTGGGGGCCAGCAAAGCAGCCTTCCTCTGCCCCTGGTTTTTGGTGAGAGATGGAGCAGTGCAGAGCTGTTTCTCAGGCATCCAGGCCTGACGAGAGTTTCCCCATGCCCCCAGGAGAGATCCTGCTCCCAGGAAGCACCTCCCCATCGAGCAAAGGCCATATCCAGCCACCTGGCTCTGGGCACGGCTGCCCCAAGGGGTGTCTCAGGGAGGACGGGCTGATGTGCTTGGTGGCTCTGACACAGAAATGATGAGCTGAAGCCCCGTGGTGATGGCGGGCCAGTTGAAAGTCTCCAAGTGCCCCAGCCTTTCTCCCCGGGAGTGTTTAAGGCAGGCACTTTTTCCGGGGGTGACAGGTGATGTGAAGAGGGATGCTGTCCCATTCCCATTTCAAAGTTGTGACTTCTGAGAGCCGGGGCCACCTGAAGGCCCAGCCAGAGATCTCCAGGGAGTTTGGGTTCATTTTTTGGATATCTTCGGGCTACAGTGTGCTAGGGTTCTGGGATGCTAGGGTGACAGTGTGCAAGGGTTACAGAGTGGTAGGGTTCTGGGATGCCTGAGTTCAAGCGAGTCAGGATTAAAGGGTGCTATTATTCTGGAGAGGATCTGGGTTTGTTGGGCCTGGGTTCCTGGGGTTATGTTATTTTTGGCTTCTCTTGTGTTCTGGGTGGATTGCTGTTTTGGAGAGTCCTTTTTTAGCTTGTTTGCCTGTTTAGGGTTTGGAGAGGGGCCTTTGATTTGTGTATGCTGTGGCTTCGGGTTGGCTTTTTTTCACAGTTCTGGTGGTTTATGTCGTGTTTTCTGTCTTGTAACTACCATTTGTGGTCTGGTGTGTGTGACCGGCTGGGCCAGTGTCACTTCTGCTGTGGTCCAACTCATTTCCAGTAAGTCGGTAGGTGGGTGGGTAGGTGGGTAGGTAGGTAGGTAGGTCTGGAGGACTTGCGGTCCATAGCGCATGACTGCTGGAGGAGTAATGGGCACTTCTGGGGTGTGGGAGGACTTCTGGCCCATAGGTAATGACTGTCGGAGGAGTAAGTGTGCTTCGTAATTTGTGTGGACTGCCAAATTCACGGTCATTTGTCCTGCTTTGAGGAAGAGCCGTGGGAAGACAGCAGCCACCCGGAAGGACAAGGGTTTCCCCGAGGGTACGTGGCTTTTTGGTTTTTGCTTGTGAGTAAGCAGCCTGCAAGGAGGCTGCTATCGTTAAGTTTAATGATGTTTTGTAAAGTCGTGGACTGAGTATCGCGTGACTTGAAACATCGCTGAAAACATGGTGCAGGATTGTCTGCGTGTTCTGGGTGCTTTGGTTTTGAACATCTGCTCGTGGGGGTAACTTCATACTGTCCTTAGCTCCTATCTCAAGGCACGACATGTGCTTAAGGCGAGGTTCCTCATCCACGAGAGTGGATGTGAAGCCGTATTTCAAACAGACTTCCTGATCATTTTTAATTTTTTGGGGCCAGGCTCTTCTCAGATCTGATTCGTTCATGCTTGGTTTTGCATCTTCATGTGGCTGGCGAAGAGCTCGTAGGAGGAGCAGGAGAAGGGTCAGCCCTGCCGTTTCCACACCGGTCACTTGTGCTGGCGTTATCAAGGTTATCTTCGATGTGCCGTTTCTTTGCAGGAATCTCTTTTTAAGCCACTTGTCCATTTTGTGAGGGGTAGTGGACTCCCAAAGGGAGACCCTTTGTTCCTCATGAGTGCCTCGGGGGTTTCCCTGCCGTTTTTGTTTGCTTGCTTGCTTTTTCTTTGCTGTGCTGACTTTAAAGAACTTCTTTTAGCTCTTTGGGTTTCTGTCCTTAAAGGAAGCGTCTAGGATTTCTACCCAGGAGTGAAGTGTCCAGAAAGGAGCGTCCTGGTACACTGCTGTCAGCCTTCAGTCTAGTGAAATGGTGTCATGGCGTATGTTGAAGAGTCATGTAACTCAAATGCATTTGAAATATATAGGCTTTGCCCTTGCTCCAATCATGACTGATTGCTGATAGAAATGGGAAGCAGGTCCATGCCCTGTAGCTCCCCAGGACACTTCTCAGGCATCTGCCAATGTGTTTTATCCTGCTGTGGAGGGAGCTGAAGGCCTGGGCAGCAGCCCCAGACTCCACCAGGGTAGATATTCAAAGAGATTGGTGCATGTTGGAGGCAGGTCCATGCCCAGTAGCTCTCTGGAACTGCTCCCAGGAATATCCAGGAGTCTTTTGGTTTCCTTTGGAGATGAGTGAATTCCCAGGTAGCAGCCCCAGAATCTTCTAAGGTAGCTATGCAAAGAGCATTGTGTATGTTGGGGGCAGGTGCATTCCTGTTTTTGCGTCAGGACTTTTCCCAGACATCTGCCAGAGTGGTTTGAGTTTCCTGACAGGCAGCTAAAGTCCCAGGTAGCAGCAGCACAATTTTCCTAGTTCGTGAGCTGAAGAGTTTTCTTTGTGTTGGAGTCAGGTCCGTGCCCTGTAGCTGTCTGGGACTCCTCCGAGGCATCTCCGGGAGCATTTGGGCTTCATCTGGAGACAGGTGAATTCCAAAGGATCAGCCACAGACTCCTCCAAGGTAGCTAGTCACGCAGTCTTGTCCATGTTGTAGGCAAGTCCATTCCTGTTAGCTCTCCAGGAATTTTCCCATTCATCTCCAGGAGTGTGTTGGTATCTTGTGGAGACAGCTGAAATCCTGGGTAGCAGCCCCAGTCTCCGCCTGGGCGCTTTGTCAATGTTAGAGGTAGGGCCATGCCTGGTAGCTCCTCTGGACCTCTCCAAGACAGCTGAATCATCGCGAGGGAAGCCTTTCTGTGTCTCCCTGAAATAGTGTGGGGGAAGCCTTTCTCTGTCGTACCGAGCCAGCTCAGGGAAAGCCTTTCTGTGTCCTGCTGAGGCAGCACGGGGTAAGGGTTCCTGCGACGTACCGAGGTAGGAGAGGGGAAGCCTTTCTGTGTCGTAATGAGTGAGCACAGGGAAAGCCTTTCTGAGTCTTAACTGGCAGCACGCGGGAAGGCTTTCTCTGTGGTAGGGAGGCAGCGCAGGGGGAAGGGGCTCTGTGCTTGCTCTGCCACCTCATCCTCACCTTCACCTACCCCCTCAACCGTGCCAGAGCCCAGCTCCAATATGGGCACCCTCCACCTCGGGCTCCCACACACAAGTGGCCAGGACTGAAAGCTGTTGGTGGCCCTCACCTTCCCTTGGCAGCGCCTTCACAGCATCACCAACACTGGGGCTCTGTGCTTGCAGGGCTCCGTTTTGGACCCCTGCCCGTACAGACTGGTCCCTGTCCCTGTGCAAAGTGAATCCCCTGGCCACCAGCAAGTATAGACTGAGCCCCATCCCAGTACTTTTTGGACCCCCTGGCCACTTCCCAGTACAGAGTGAGCCCCGTCCCAGTACAGACTGGATTCCCTGGCTCCATTCCCAGTACAGTCTTGGCCCAGTCCCAGTAAAAAGTGGATCTCCTGGTTGTGTCCCAGTAGAGACTGGCCCATGTCCCAGTACAAAGTGGACCCCCTGGCCCCTTCCCAGTAGAGACGGAGCCCTGGCCCAGTACAGACTGGATTCCCTGACTCCATTCCATGTACAGTCTTTTAGTCTAATTAGTCACTTTTAACACTAATAAACGTGTCACCCTAAAGAGGATGACCTTTTTCCAGAGGGCCAATGACCTTCACTCAGGTTTCAGCACACATCCTGGGAGACAAGCCAGGGCTTCTTTACTCCTTCCAGATGCTCATCAGACATGGCCTGAGGTTTGTGAACATTCCCGTGCTGCTGCCCAGCTGCACAGAGGCTTTTCTCCACTGACATAGCGCTTGACCTCGTCTGGTGTGGAAGTTTTGGTCTCGTGCTCTTCCCACTGACAAGTGCGGACCATCTTGTGTGCTCAATAGCTGTTATTTTGTGATTCTGTGATGTTTCTGAGGAAGGTCTCTTAGCTCTGCTGTAGGAGATGGGTACCATTCAAATCAAGTAGAGGTGTTTCAGATGCGCTGTTTCCTCAGGGACACTTCTGGCAGGGGTAGAAAGAGAACATGGTTGTCCTGACCCACTAGATTGTGTGTTCCCTGTTCTGCCTTTTCCTCTGAGGAGGATGAGGTGATGAAGGAAGAGACGTGTTTTTTTCAACATCGATGGTTAGCAGAGAGGCTGCCAGTGTCCTTCTCTTGCATTTGCCTTGTCACCACTGACTCAATCGTTTGTTGATTGAATCGTTTGTTCCTCAAACGAAGAGGAAGTGTTTGTTCTTCTTCATGGTGAGACCCAGTGGTCTGACATCTTCTGCGTGACATAGCATTTTAGGAATCCTTCCCAAGGCGGGCAGCAGAGGTTGCAGAGCACATGGCATCAGAGGGCTGACAGAGACAGCTGATGTCCATCTTCTGTTGGGGTATATTTTTTCCTTCTTTACTTCACAGAAGTCATGTTCCCACACATTCTTTGGATCTAGTTTACCCTGCTGAATCATCAGGTGTAGTCATGACTTTTAAAGCTCCGCCAACCCCAACACGTGTCATTCCTCATGCTTTTGCTTTCCAGAGCTGCACTCACAAGAGCCTGGTGACCATGGAATAGAGGTGAATGTGGCATGTCAGACAGATGCGCCTCCTGAAAGACCCCCGCTTTGCTCTCCAGCGTGGCAGAGCCAGGAGGAGCCCTGGCAAGCAAGCAGAAGCAGGAGAAGTATGAGGCAAAGGCAGGCTCACAAACCCTGTTGCAAGGCATCCCGTGTGTGAAATCCCTTTCTGATGCAAAACCAGGGTAGACACGTACAGGAACTGCTCCGCATTCTGCTGTGACGTTAACTGCAAAATGAGCAAAGGTGCTTCTCTTTGGGCATTGGTTGTGCCTTTTCAACTCCAAATGACAACGCTTAGGAATTCTGTGCCCTATAGAAGTAGAATGCAGCGGGGACGAGTTGGGAAGTGCTCTGAGAGCAGCAGTGGAGTCCAGGTGAACAGCAAAACCCAGGTATCTTTCATGGAAGCAGTCACGCTCTGGTCACCTTGTGCGGCTAGATGTCTGAGCAAGAGGACAAACCTGACAGCATTTTCCTTCTGTACCTGGTGGGGTTGCAAGTCAAGCAGTTCGCTCGGCCGTTTTCATCACGGTGACGTCCTAAATGGATACTTGCGGGGCCCTGAAATAGAAAAAAGCATCCTCCTACCCAGTAAGCTAAGTAGTGGTGCACATGGATTTGTGCTTTCCAGGGAATGATAAGAGCAATACGCAATTAGTAGTCAACAGAGAAGGCAAGGCTGCTTCATGATAATGTTATTTATTTATAATAACACAATTTTATTTACATTAAAAAATTGTCACCACTATAATAATAATTATCCACCTTTGTACTAATAATGATTCACCGTTCATCAACCTTATCCATTTCTTTCTTCAGTCTTTACTTATACCAACCAGGATATCAAACATGAATGCTGAAAAGTGCGCAAAATCCTAGACAATCTTCAGGTTGTCCCAAGGCTAGCCGTCATCTTTCTCTGCAAGCCCAATAAAGCAATGTGTCATTAGACTAGTGCATGCTAAGGCAGCAGGAGAGGATTAGTTTGGCCCGTCACAGTGCCTTACAGCAAAAAGAAGACTGGTACGCCAAGGCAAGAGTTTCCCTGTAGTCTGTGGGAGTTTTGCTACTCTCTAGGTTGAATATGAGCGTGCTTTCAAACCCTTCTTCATAGGAACATGGTTTGGGTTTTTTTCCTACAGAGAGACAGGATGGACCGGCTAATGCAAATGCTGATGTCCTTGATTTGATGTGGATTGATGGGTTGCCCATTGTGGTCACTCTTCTAAAGCCAGGTCAAAGACGAACCAGCAAGAGGCTGAATCTTTACATGCAGCGTTGTCTTGGCAGGCACCTTGCTAACAGCAGCAGACGCAAACGCTGCAGAAAGAGGAGGACCCCTGGGAGAAAGCTGCAGCTGGGCCATTTGCTCAGCATTTCTTGGCTGAGCTTGTTGACTCAGTGTGGAGCAATGTTTGTGAGAGTGACTATGCCTCTGACCTAGTTAGGAGAGGTTTCTAGATTTTTCTTTCCTCTTTTTATATGTGAACACAGCAATGTAACAGGCACAATAACCAGAAAGCACAACTGACAGCCTTGTGTCTTAATTTGATGAACTAAAAGGAAACTTAATGTACTGATTTGTTTACGTTTGTGGCAGGGCAGAGTGGTTTTGTTTTCAACCAATGCTAGATGAAAGTATCCGGATTCTTTTCTGAAAAGTGAAGATCATTCAGTTAGAGGCAGAGCCTGTTTGGAAGTTTTAGTAGTTTGGGGACAGAGGGCAGTTGGGGGCTGGGGCCCTTGGGGGAGGGGGCTGTTTCTGCCCCATGCCCTTGGCCTGGTACTCACAGCTGGGAACGGGCTTTCCCAAATCCTGCTGGAAGGAGCCAGATGTGGCCACCACCGGCACGGCCTCAGGGTCTGCTGCCAACCTGCCTTCAAATGAGCTCTTCCCAGCTGGACATTGCCCAGGATCAACTTTGAGTGTTGCTGTTCTCCTTCAGGGAGCATGGTACACACCAAGCACACCAGAGCTGTTCCTGTGCCAGGAGAAGACTTCAGGCACTGCTGGGGCTGATGGTGACAGTTCCCACCAGCTGTGCAGCTCAGGAAGATGCCACAGAGGAGGCACTGACTGGATGTCAATTCTTTTGCAGGAACGGGATTTCACAGGAGAAGGGAGGCAGGACAAGAGGGCCCATGAGGTCCAAAAGTGCATCAGACAGCTGGCGCAGTCACAATAAGAGCAGAGGGAAAAGCGAAAGAGAGGCAGGTGAGCTGGCTAGGACAGCGCTTTCAAGGTGACATCTGCCAGAGCAACAGAAAGACAGACAGGAGCACTGGGAGGTGGTGGGGAGGGTAAGAAAGTTGCCTGGGTGAGGGGAGAGCATGGGGAGATGGGAGACAGTGAAGGACATGGAGGTGAAAACCACAGGGTGTTGTCAGTGAAGACAGTCCTGCTGTACAAGTGTTTGTGATGTCACTGGTGGCTGAGTAGGTGTTAGGGCAAGAGAAGGAGCTTGGCTTTTACATGTCCTTGTGATATCACATATCCCTGAGTAGGGGATAGGGCTGGAGCAGGAACCCTGCATGTGCAGCTGGTTATGGTGTCACAGGTGCCTGAGAAGGAAATAGGGCAGGAGCAGGCCCCTGATTTGTGCAGGTGCCTGTGATGTCAGTGATGAGTGATGAGGTGTTAGGGCAGGAGGAGGCCCGTGGCTTGTGCAGCTGCTAGTGATGTAATGTTGGCAAGTCATTGCTAGGGCAGGAGGCCGTCCCTGGTTTGTGCAGGGGCATATGTTGTCAGTGGTGGAGCAGTAGGTGATAGGGCAGGAGTGCACAGGTGGCTTGTGCAGGTGCTTGTGAGGTCAGTGTTGGCTGTGTAGCAGTTAGGGCAGGAAGCTGGAGGTGGCTTGTGGAGGTGTTTGTGATGTCCCTGGTGGGCGAGTAGGTGATAGGGCAGGAGCAGGGCCCTGGCTTGTGCAGGTGCCTGCGATGTCAGTGCTGAGTGCTGAGGTGGTTGGGCAGAAGCAGGCCGCAGGCTTGCAAAGGTGGTTTTGAGGTGAGTGTTTTGTGAGGATGTGAGTGGGACTGAAAGGAGAGGTGGCTTGTGGAGGTGCTTGTGTTGTGGTATTTCCGTGCAGATGTGCTAGGGCAGGAGGAGGCCCGTGGCTTGTGCAGGTGCTTGTGAGGTCGTAGGTGGTTGAGGAGGTGTGAGGCCAGGGGCCAGCCCCTGGCTTGTGCAGGTGCTTGTGAGGTGCTAGGTGCGTGAGGAAGTGCTAGGGCAGGAGGTGGCTTGGGCTGAAGGAGGTGCTTGTGATGTCCCATGCTGGCAAGGAGATGGTAGTTTAGGAGCAGGCCCCTGCCCTGTGCAGCTGCTTGTGTTGTCATTGGTGGCAGAGTAGTGGATAGGGCAAGAGGTTGCAGGTGGGTTGTGCAGGTGCTTGTGATGTGGGAGGTGTTAGGGCAGGGGCCAGCCTCTGGCTTGTGCAGCTGCTTGTGAGGTTATGCCAAAAAAGGCATTGAGTCACTCATCCCCGTCTGTCTCTGCTGCTATGAGACCCACCTCTCCATTCTGCAGCCACTCCCGTGTGCCTTTTCTAGCCTTTTACTGCAGACACAGTGGGTGAACCTCTTCATTTTGCTCTTCATGTAGCTTGCAGCCCCCATCAGCTCCAGGTTGATGAGCTTTCGCTTTCCTGAAAACATGCCTGTATACTGAGGTCATATTTCTTAATTTCTCCTTCATAGCCTGTCCTTGCTTCCACATCCTGATCGTTGTGTTGTGCCTCCCGCCTGTGACCCATCCCTGCACCAGTGCAGCCCCACTGCCCAACACATGCCCCCATGCTCCCCCTCATCAGACACTGCACAGTGTCTGTCCCCTTGGAGAAGTCAGTCTCTAATCCAACAGAGCTGTGTTTGTGCAAAGTGTTTTCATTGCAGTATCCAGCTCTTCTGTACTTAAGTGCTCTGTCAGGATGGCTGCTTAGTGTGCACTTCTAGCGACCTTCACTTTAATTGTCTTAATTGCTTGCAGATCGTTTAGATGATTCCAGTAGTGCCTGCTAGCTCTGATGAAAACAGGTTTCTGTCCACCAGTATTAAGTTTCTTCATCTCACTTCTTTGCATAAGTAAAATAAATATTTAGATGCATGCTGAGGTATCCTGAAGCACAGGATGGGATGGTAGCTCAGTTCTTACTGCCTTGGGGGACTTGGGGCCAGTTGTTGCTCTCTCCAGGTCCCTGACTTGTGATACTGGGCTCCAGCACTTGCCAGCATGGGTAAACCTGAAGAAGGGTGCTGGTTCCAGCTGGCAGCCGGCAGGGCACCAGCAGGAATCCTTGCCTCAAAGAGCAATTGCTCGCTGGGCCCACGAGTGCTTGCTGTCTGATCAGAGCTCAGGGATGTGTCCACTCTGCTACCCAGGTGGGGAAATGGAGGAACAGAGAAGGGCCAGGACCTACCTTGTGTCGCGCAGAGGTGCAGTGGCAGGGCTTGAGTGCATCCCCCTCCTCCTGGGGGTTTGGCTGCCTGGTTCAGGGTCAACTTAGGTATGGTGCAGGCATTGGGCTTTGAAGAGAGCTGTTGGAGGAGGTGCTGCTAAGAAGCTCGGTGGGGACTCCCCCTGCCTTTGATTGGATTTGGCTTTTGAGCTGCAGGTCTCACCGGGTCTGTCCTACCAGCCTTACTAGGATATGTGGGACTGCATCCTTGTTGGTGAGGCCACCGCCTCTGCCTGTGTAGTTACCTCGCTCGGCTCCGGCTCCCCTTTCCTCATGGAGCAGCCACCCTTGCTGCTCCTGACACCGAGGAGGGTTTGGGAGAGAGCCAGCCTTCCTCACTCCTGCTTTAGCCACCAAGGCAAATCCTCTAGCAGCAAAGAGAGAACCCAGGAGTCCTGGATCCCAGTGCTTTTATCTGTGCACCTTACCTCATCCCATGAAACAGCCTGTGCCTTCACATCACAGGGTCAGCCACAGCGGAGCATACTGGGTGGGCAATCCTGGTGCTCCGAGGGACTGGGCTGAGCAGGCACTGCAGCATAGAGAAGTGCTAACCTGATGATGGCGGAGGTCCTTTCACAGTCAAAGTCTCCCTGGAGGAAGACAAGGGTTCCCAGACACTTAGCTCTAGCAGAGGGGGACAGGAGCAGGATGCTTGGATGGGTCTTGCTGGGAACTGCCTTGCACTGTGTCCTTGCATATGTGGTGGCGCGGGGAGAGGCTGAATGTGGTCTGGAGAGTGTAGGCTGCTCTGCAGGTGTTTCTGGAAATCAGATGTCTGTGGCTTTTCCATCAGTTCAGAAAGCAGAGCAGAGCTTCACAGAAGCTTGTTGGCTTCTGAGAAGTCTCACAGAATTTCAGAATGGTTGAGGTTGGAAGGGACCTCCGGAGCCATCTGGTCCAACCCCCTTGCTCAAGTAGGGTCCCCTAGAGTGCACAGGACCACGTCCAGATGGCTTTTGAATATGCCCAAGGATGGAGACTCCACAACCTCTCAGGGCACCCTGTGCCAGGGCTCAGTCACCCCCACAGTGAGAAAGTGTTTCCTGATGTTCAAACGTAACCTCCTGTGTTTCAGTTTGTGCCCGTTGCCTCTTGTCCTGTCATTGGGCACCGCTGAGAAGAGCCTGGCTCCATCTTCTTTACACCCTCTCTGTCCTTGGAGATCTCCAACACCCATGTGGACAAGGCCATGATCCTGGCTGGACCCACTTTGAGCTGGAGGTTGGACAAGAGACCTCCCCAGAGGCCCTTCCAAACCTTCATTTTCCTGTGATTTTTATGGTGAAGCCTAAGGACTGTACCTTAAGGGTACCTCCTCAGAGACCAATGAGGAGACCAAGCTACCACTCACCCAACAGCTGCAGCACTGAGTGAAAGAATACAATTATGGGCAATTTTGCCCAGGTTGCCCTTTAGTCAGAGCATACTTCTTTTTATAAGAAGTCTTTGATTACTGCAAACACTCCAGTCCAAGGCACTCAGCAGGTGGCTATAGCAACCCCTGAGATAAGTGGTCTAAAATAAACCAGGTAAAATAATGAGGGGATAATAATATGGTTTGAGTTCAAATAAACCATTAAGCGTGACTAATGGGTTTACATTTAAAAAACATTTATACATCGTATTTCTGGGCTATACATTAGTAATGGTTCGAGTCCCATTGTTCATCCCACTGCTGTAGGTGGTCTCCAAAGAATACTGTTAATAGATGCCTCCTGCATTTGTTAACCCAGCACTCAGCAGGAGAAAAAAGTCTTGTAGCTCCACAAAATAGAACTGTTAAAGGGAGAAGAGAGAGGGGAGAGGGCTCAGGGAGGCAAGATTACCCCTGCAGAGAGAGCTACAGCCCCTTCTCAGAGGCTGACCTCACTAATTTAATAGGAGTCTCTCCTCAATATTTAATTTTTTTTTTCCCCAAACCATCTCTATTGGACCCAAATCAAAACTAGCAATTAGCAGCTGGGTGATAAGTGCTGTGCATGCTCAGGATGGGACAGTCATTACCCAAGCAAAGCTTATGATTTAAAGAAATAGTCTAACGTATTTCCTTAACTTGTGGTGAGGAGAAGTGGAGCTGGGATTGTCTGTTCCTGAGGAGCTGGTCTCCTGCGATTACTCCTCCAGCACGACTGCTAGCCCACTAGCGACGGGGAATTGCAAGAAAGCAGAACTGAAATTTGCTGGAGCTACTCATGTTGTTTCTGGTGGGCAGTAAACCTTTAGACATCCTGATTTTCAGAATATAGCCACAACAAAAATGGGAGACCGTGTTCCCTCTTACCCTCCTTTTCTCCATATAGGCTTCCTGTCTTCATCCTGCCCTTGAACAGAGCCTGTCCCTTCTCAGCTTTGCTTTGCCTTTTGACTGCGGGTCACACAGAAGCAAATAGACCTGTCCTAACATCAGGGAGGAACTCATCCTTCAGACCTGGCAACTACCCCAAGGATTTTGGGTCATAAATCCTGCAGCAATCCTTGCAGCTTATTTAGTTGGTTCACCCTGAAGCATCTAATACATAAAAGATTATGAGGTTAGTTTTTTCCAAAGTACTGGCATTATGAAGCAGACATAGTAAACATAGAGTGGGGTAGGTCCCTTTCTTGGGCATCCTCCCTCCTTTCTAGGTCGTTACAGAAAACCCAGAAGATCATAAGCAAAGGGGCTTTGTGGAGTTAGCTTTTCTTGTCAACAACAACAACTATATTTGAGTGTATTTACGCTGCTTAGAAAGATGGGTAGCTGTGCCTTGCACCAGCAGTAAAGCATTTACTCTACAGCCCCTGACCATGTCCCCTTTTCAATTCAAAAGTATTGTCTTTCTGACTAAGCTGCTCCGGTCTGAAAGAGAAGGAATGACTAGGAAGCAGTGACTGTGAATGTGCTGTTGTATTACCCGGCACATTAGGTCTAGCCTACACCACCTTTCAGAGCGCAGACAAAAGTTGGCTATTAAGTCGAAAGTTGCCTAGACACTGGCTGTTCCTCAGAAAAAAGTAGTTAAATAAAGGAAATCTACAGTAAAAACACTAAAAGAAGAAAGTGGCTTTTGGTTGATAGAAAGATGGAAAAGAAACTCTGCGTGAGTGGAAGTGGATATGTATGGAAAGCAAAACAATAGTCCAGATGACAAGAAGAATTGAAGCCAGTGAAATGGTCAAGGTAATAGGGGTTCAAGAGGAATGGAGGGGAAAGAACTTCATGAGAGGTTGTCGCAGGAAGACTAGACAGCAATATATTTCAAAAGTCAATCTTCTTTAATGATATCAACATAGAACGGTCCAAGTGAACAGGAATGTTATGTTGTATTGAGATACAACAGCCAGATTGGACAGGAATATCAGGTCGTAAACACTGCGATAAACACAACTTAGTTACAGGTTCAGGGTGTCAGCTGGGAACTATCACTACACAAACTATAACCAAATGTAAGCTTAAAATGATGACTCAAAATGCGCACTCACTCACCGGTAAGGCGAGGCACTCAACCCCGGGGAGTTTCCTTAGATGGCATCCCGATGGAAGGGGAGAGTCTCTGACTGCAGACCCGCTGCTCCGAGGAAGACGGGCTCAAAGGGCTCTTCCGGCGGGCTCCATTTATACCCGAAGTCGGATCGGGGCTCATGGTCATATATGGTCAGCGGTCTGGAAACTTCTCCTAGCCGAGGCATTTCATTGGTTGAGGTATTTCTGGCAGGCTCGGGTGGTTGGGGTACGTGACTTGGGGCACTCTGTCTACGTGACTCCAGTCACCACGCAGCTGGCCAGCTCGGCCCCCAAACCGCGGCTTCTAGTTTTAACTCTTTCCTTTCAGCAGTTGAGAAGTTTTGCTCTTTATCGGGGCAGGTGCACCTGCCACACTCCACCCCGTGACCACAGTCACGATCTGACTGGTTTCTTTGGAGTGGTGGTACAGTCACCTCTTGCCTCCAAAGTTAAAAGGGAGCGCAGTTTCGGTGAGAATTGATGCTCATCATGAATCATCATTTCTTTGGCGTTTTTACAATTCTAACGGAACATCTGCTATTTGGGTTAGTTCTAAAGGAGCATACGTAACAACGGATACGAACCACGTTATCATATGTTTAACACAACTTAATACAATACAAATGGCAATAATTATGATTATAACCACTATCAAGGATTGTAAAAGACTGGTTAACCATCCCGACAGGGAAAACCCGAACGCACTGGAAAT
Organism: Gymnogyps californianus; assembly: GCF_018139145.2. Lineage (NCBI taxonomy): Eukaryota > Metazoa > Chordata > Aves > Accipitriformes > Cathartidae > Gymnogyps > Gymnogyps californianus. The sequence goes on from NC_059496.1 coordinate 82,300, forward strand.
CTTTCCCACCCAGTTGATGTTTAATGCGGCAGCAATTGCCTCTGAGTCCTTTGCTACTTTCTTCATTTTGTCGATTTGGGTTCGGAGGGGTATGGATACATTTGGGATATAAACGCAGCAGTCATCTACTCATCAGTTTAGCACTCCATACTAAAGGTGTTCCTTTAGCAGCATCAGGTCTACTCCCGCTCGGTGCTGGGCGGTCATTTTGCTGGTGTGTTGTAATTGTTCATTCAAGAGTTCTAAGCTGTCAGATGTAGAATTGGCTCAAATAGACACTTGCATCAGTAGGTCATAAATGGCTTGTGGGTTTTTGAGGGAGGCAGTCCCCATTCTGAACATGGCCTCCAGCCACTATCCCAGTCGCGTTTTTGCTCTTTGCCACGTTCCCTTCTTTAGCGGTTGTATCTCCCGGGGGCTGCTATCCCACCACTTAGGGGCTATAGGCCTTTCTCGGTAAATGGGACAAAGGGAAGGCAGGGCTACTGTGCAGGCCATCCCGGGAACAGTTGGGTGTAGCCGGGAATACAGACAGCCACTGGAGTATGCCCACTCTAGATTGGGAGGGGCGGGCACATCAGATGTTTGGCATATGCCTTGTGTGGGGGCATGAAGAGGACAGTCCCCATAAGCATTACATTTTAGGGCAGTGGGCCACACATAGCTGGTATTACTACACAGACAGCCCTGTACCAAAGCTTCCTGAATGGGGCGGGGCACGTATCATCACAATAATGGCCTTTTATCTATGTTTTTACATTGCATTTCTGTTTGGCAGTCCCAAAGTGTTGGTTTTTTTTTTTTTTACTGGTGGTGCCCCATTCCTTTGCGCAATCCAGTCAGGTCCCCATGTGCAATTGAGGGGATGTTTTTCCCAGGCTCCCTTGAACCCTAGTTCTTGACAAGCGTTGGGGCAATCGCTACCATTACTCTCGGGGTGTTTAATACACCAGGTGGTGTTTAACAGTTCAGTATATTGCAGGGAATGATCATCTGTTTTCCATTGGTCATGATGTTCAGTAATTCCCCAGGGAACATTAAAGCATGGCATTGTACCATTAAAACTCCACCCCGTGGCGTTATTAGGGGGTAGGAAGAGGTAATTACACTTTGCCTTCCATATTGAATTGGCATTTAGTGCGCCAGGTGACCAGCTATAGATGGTATGAGTGTGACCTCCATCCTTTCCATCCGTTCCTCAGGCCCGGCTGGAATTATTGCACTGTTGCCATGGGAGTTCAAGGGTTAGTGATACATTAGTGTTTTGCACAAAGATTGGTAGGGGCTCCTCTACTGACTTAGGGCTGGGCAGACAGGCTGTTATTGAAGTTAAGTTCACCCTACGTGCAAATCCCACTATCAGTTGAGCCACCACCTTGCTGTCCAGGTTCTTGTTGTCCATGCCCGCTGTTTTTACTGCCATCAGTGGGAGTGTCCAAATAGTTTGCTTTTCCATAGTCCTGCAAGAGGACACAAATTGCACCTCGGGCCTTGGGACCGGGTCTCAGAAATTAGGAATTATCCATCGAGTACTTATGCGATGGCCTTTCCCCTTCCTATCTAAGGCCTCCCAGGCATGTAAGCCTCTGGGTTTCGCCAGGATCGTGGGTACAGCGCCAACAGAGGGCAGTCTTACCATGATGGGTTGGCCTGTATGTTCTCAATGGGAACTGGCCCTTTTGCTTGTCCGGTTTGGGAGCGTCGCCCGTTAATGGTCCCGTAGGACAAAAATGAGGTAGGTACCATCGTTTGCCTGCCAGCATATCGAATCCCAATATGTTTCCCTTATAAGGGCTCAGAGCCACCTCCACAAGTTTCGGCCTCTATCGAGGCGGGTGTACCTGCCACACAGGTTAACTAAACACTCTTCCACCCCTCCATCCAAAACAGAGGGCAAGTCTCTGAGACCGAGATAGAGATAGGGCAGGTACGTGCAGAGGCAAGAGAGGAAAAAAGCTTACTTAAGAACATAACTTTTGGTTCTTAAAACAGTTAGCAGCATACAGTGAAGAGAAAGTGCAATCAGAGAGCAGAACACCTTAGCCAAGCAGCACCTCCTGACCCTGCCCACCTTCCCCTTTAAGCAGGGTGTATGCTGCAGCCAGAGAAACCGTTGCAAAACTGCGGCTTCTGGCAACTTATTCCTGAAATGCACGAGTTTTCTTTTGGAGAACTGGAATACTGGGATGGATTCCCCAGCGCTCAAAACTCAGTAGTGTCCATTTCAACCATGGGCTTAAAAGTATACATCATATGCTGTAATTTGAAGAACTCAGTCCATAAAAATCATGATTAAACAACAAACAATAGACAAGCCAAAAAGGGGGGCAAAAAAGGAAGAAACCATACACACAGGGAGTCCAATGGCTAACCAATTCCTATCAAAATGTCCATCGCAAGTGAGTGGTGTATCGTGAGAGATCCACTGTTTACATTTCCAATACTATAAACAGTATCCTGTTTTTCATAACATGACATGCAGCATCCAAACCACGGAAATGTAGAAAAGGCACAGGCAAGGAGAAACACATCTTCATAGCATTACATTCAATAGCTGTTTAACGGTGAGCCTTCTTTTAGAGCTGTCCAACAATGCTGACTAATCCAAGTGACCTGTTTAATCAGACTTAATTGTCAAAAGGATTAACAATATCTAAGCAAAACAAGGCATGTATACATTAAAGAAAACAGCATGGAACTGTACTGCTTGTGAACTGTTTACAAAAACATACAAGCTGTTGGATGGCACAAAGTATATAGTGCTAATAGAATCTCTTTAAGATAAGTGCTTAACATAAACTGTCCATCTCTACCTGTAACAAAGAATATCTTAGGGGATTAAAAAACCCATTCCTTATGAAAAATAATGCTCTGAGCAAGAGGAGAATGGCTGACAGGCTCCCAAAACTGGTGACTGATTACGAGTCAAAGCAGAGTAAGCTGCTGCTCTTGCACCCTTCACTACACGGGGAGCATCCTGCCTGTTTAGCTGGTATTGAGGCAACTGGTCACAGCAAACTATCCAGGGGTGACTAAGGACTTGGGCTGCAGTCAGTCTTTGATGTGGGTTAACATGAAGCATTTTTGAAAGAAGGTCTTTAGCTGTATCTGAAACGGTATTCCAATAACCACCGCTGAGAGACAAATTTCCGCTACCTATTCGGGCCAAAATCTCCTCTGGGGTATCATCAGGACCAGTTACAAAAGGAGGGTAGCCAGCAAGCATGGTATAAAGTAGAACACCAAGGCTCCATATGTCCCATGCAGCATCGTAACCTTGCCCCTGTAAAACCTCTGGTGCAGCAAAACTTGCTGTGTAACATGGACTCCTCAGAAGGCCATTTTCTACTCGTAGTTGTTTTGCAAGGCCAAATTCACAAAGTCGAATGGATTCTGGATTACCAGATTCATCAACATAAAGAATATTGCTAGGCTTCAGCTCTCCATGAACAACCCCTTGCGCATGGAGGTACTCAACCGTTCTTGTTATTGTGAACAGAACGGCACTAGCTTCTCGTTCCGAGAAAAAAATTTGTCTATGAATTTTATCCAGCAGTTGCCCTCCTTTTGTAAGTTCTGTTACTATGTATGCGTATTTTCCATCATCATGCACATCTTTTAGGGTAATAATATTTGGATGGTGGCCATAGCGCAGTAGGATTTCAATCTCCTTTCTTGGATCTCTTCTACTCTTGTCTATAATCTTTACAGCATATTCCCTGTTTAAAGCTTTATGAATACATCTCTTATAGACAGAGTAAGACCCAACTCTGATATCTTCCTTCACTTCGTATCTATCAGTAAACTGAATGCTGTTCCTGTGCAACTGCTGGACAACGGAATGCACTCCAACTGTCTGCACTGCCTGGCTTTCGTCATTTGATGCAATAGCTACAGAACTAAATCCCCGAACAAGTTGATGCGCATTAGCACTAGGTGGGAGACCAGGCAAATCTTCTGGAGTTTTTGCTGTAAACTCAGGGTCAAAATAAAACGTATCTTCAGGTCTGCCAGTTGCAGGTTTAAAAGGGGGATCAATTTCTCTCCTGTACAATCTATTCCAATCTATTTTGGAAAAGAATGCATGCCTCTTAATTTCTTCAACTCCATCTAGGCCTGCTCCTAATCTGTTTGCTGGGTTTCTTTTGAAGAGCACTCGCAGAAGACTCATCAAGAAGGATGTTTTCTGGTTTTAGGTCCTGGTATATTATTCCACCACTATGTACATGGTCTAAAGCAAGTGCTAATTCTGCCAGGTAAAATTTAACATCGTCTTCTGTGAACATCACCCTACGTTCTCCACATGCTCCAATTGCCTTTATTAAATTTTTTAGGGCTGTTTGGCAATGGGCTCTGTCTCTGGCCATATTATAGTTCCCGTTCGGATTTAGCGTCGGCCACGGATTTCTCCCTCCTCCCACCTGTCGTGCTAATTCCGCATCCTTAGTTAATACCTTCTCTCTTTCATCTGGGCAGAATGATTCTCGGAATAAGATTTGGGTGTCCCCCCGGTTAGGATTGTGTCCCGTGCAGAGATTTGACAATAACTGTGCCCGTGTTTCTGCATCCTCCCTTAATCTTGGCACTGTACACCCCCATAAGGCTAAATCATTTGGGTTCCACGATGGATTAGTATAAACCGTCGATGTGGGGCATGCATAGTCACCCCCTGGCCGTAAAGCGGCCAGATTAGTCAAAACATTTGAAACCATGGGGCAAAGTCCCACCCTTGCTACAGGAAGGTCTGGGGAGAGGTCGGTACAGGGGCTGTAAGGTGGGGCAGGAGTCGGGGAGGGCCTTGTCTGGTCGTCGTTCGGGGCTGTAGCCTTACCTACGGCCAAAGTTACCTTACAGGTTAGTTTTTTCCCTCAGCCCCTTTTGCCTCCCTGGATGTTGTCTCTCCCGCACCCATTCATCCCACACATACCAATAATCCATGTGTCCCGGGAACCGGTACTGAAGCTGGTCTCGCACAAAGGTCAGTCGATGTTGGTCAAAACTCCCTTGTGGTGGCCACTGATCTTCAATATCTCCATGGCGGGTGATGAATGGCCACCATTGTTGACATAGAACTACTGCGTCCTCCTTTAGTAGTGAATTTGCACCACAGATTTTTTCCCAGTTTTGTAATATCTCTACTAAGGGCGTCTCCCTCTCTACTCCAGTTACGTTACTCATGATTTAATCTGGGTGGGACTCAACCCCCCCCTTTAAAATCTCTCAAAAACCCTCTAATCTGGGCAGGACTCGAACCCCCCTTTTAATCAGACGTCTTCTGTTGATCAGACTGCGTACAAACTGGTGTGCGATTTATGCTGATCAGGCTACACACCTCGGGCAGGACTTGAACCCCCCCCGAATTCTGTCCTTTTCCCTGTATTGAATTTAGATTTAGGGGATTTAACACTCACCACTCTAGCAATTCGGTGCGTCCCGTGTCCAAAATCCTCGGGTGAACTCACCCTCTGCTGCCAGTCAGAGGTCTGGATCCAAGAGGTTCCGAGAGTGACCTAGGGTCCCATCTGGGGTGCCAAACTGTTAAGGGGGAAGCCGCTGCCTGAGCATTCACACACCAATCAAGGAGTCGCACACACACCACCCGAGACTTTAACTGCTAGGACCGGCGTCCCTTCGCAGCGGGCAACTCCAGTGAGCCGACGGGTGCCCCTTTCGACTCCTCACACACACACACTCACCCTCGGGCGCTGCTTCTTCCCTCAGGCTCCAGCCAAGGTTCCCCAAAGCAGACTCTCTAATCAAGGCCTTCAAAATAAAAGCCTAATTTACTCTATCTATGGTGCCCAAATTCAGACAGCTCAAGCTGGCTGTCTCTGGAGAGGGAACCAGAACACCACATTCCCTGGGCAATTATGCCCTTACAATCTAAATTCCCACCCCTCACACCATAGTCTGGCCCAATGGTAAGATTCGAGTCTGGGGTCATCTTCTCTCTCATTGGGTGCTTTTTCTCGTCTCTCAGCTGGTTCTTCCTGCTGTGTTTTAGGCTACTTGTTACTATGTCTCCTTTTCCTGGGCCAAACTGGCTCTGGGGCTTTCCAAATCTCTTACTCCTGCCATCAGATTATAGGTGAACGTTAAGCAACAACATTAAGCAAGTTATGAGTCCTGCTTTATCATGAAGGACTACTTTTAAGCAGCTAAGCAAAGTCCTTAAAGCCCTACAAAACATATTAACAGCCTCTCTAATTTCTATACGTTCCTGTGCTATTACAGCCTAACAGCCTTATGCCATTATTGCCACATGCTGTTTAGGTCTCGTTTGGGTGTGGTCTGCATGGTCCCCTAGCTCTGCTTTGCCACCTTCCACAACACTCGATCACTGATTGCTGATAGAAATGGGAAGCTCTGGCAAGATTGAGAGAATGAGGGGAGCGTTATGTTGCTAAGCAAGCCCGAGCCCCATGCTGGTGGGGCTGTGAAAGGGCTGCCAAGGGAAGGTGAGGGCCAGCAAGAGTTTTCAGTCCTGGCACCTTCCCTGTGGGAGCACGGCAGGAGCCCCACAAAGAACTGCACAAAGCTGGCAGGGAATGGCACGGGTCCGTGGCTGGAGCAGAGACTGCGCCTTCCACTTTACCTGGGAACAACATGGCCACTGGGAAGCGGAGTGCTGGAAACTACAGCTCCCAGCATGCCCTGGGAACCAACATGGCCGCCCATCAGCCCAGTACCCCAGGACTAAAGCCCCTGGCATGCCATTGGGTGCTCCTTCCTCCTGTCTGACCCTGCGGGGACACACCCTTCCGGCTGGATCCCACTCCTCCACAGGCCCCATGGCCGCCTCCCGGGGCAGCCCCAGTCCCAGTCCCAGAGCCTTGGTGGAGCAGGGAGGAGGAGGAGGAGAGAGGGGCAGAGGGGCAGAGAGGGGTGGGGTGGGGCGGAGAGTGGCAGGAGAGGGACGGGAGCAGGAGAGAGGGACGGCAGGAAGAAAGCAGGAGCTGGTCAGGGAGTGGAGAAAGGAAACCCCTGGTGAGGAGCGGGCCCAGGGCCAGGGAGAAGGAGATGGAGGGGAAGGGGGCAGGGGGCAGCCAGGAATATAGTGATGAGCAGCAGGACAGAGGGACAGAGAGGGCAGAGGAGGACAGGAGGAAGGACAGACAGAGGGAGCGACACGGGCAGGGTGAGGGAGTGGGACGGAGGGGGAGAGAGACGGAAAAGGCAGCAGGAGAGCGGAGTGGCAGAGAAATGGGAGAGGGAGCAGGACAGAGGCACAGAGGGGGAAAGGCTGAGAGAGAGAAAGGGAGAAGCAGGGGACAGAGCGCAGGACAGAGAGCAAGAGAAGTACGGGAAACAATCCAGAGAGTGAGAAACACAGAGAAGGATGCGGGTGAGGAGAGGGAGGCGGCGAAGGACAGAACAACGATGGCCTCCAGGCTGAAGGCAGAGGAAGAGCGAAAAGGGACGGGGAGCTGGCGAGAGGCACAGAGAGAAAGAGAGAAGGCGCAGCCAGCTGAGCAGGGGCTACAGGACAGGCTGCAGGACAGGGAGAAAAAAGACGACCAGGAAGCAGGACACAGAGATAGGAAAAAAGAGAAGGACAGGGAGCGGGAGAGAGAAAGGTGAGAAAGAAAAAAATAGCCCTGGGCTATAGAAGAGAGAGGGAGGAATTAGAAAATAGAGACAGGGAGGTGGGCAGAGAAAGAAGACGACCAAAAATGGTGATGGGCTAAAGACAGAGAGGGAGGAATTAAGAAATAGGCACAGTGAGCCAAAGAGAGAGAGAGGGGGAGAAAGACCAAAACCAGCAACTATGGGCGACTGCCCCCATTTCTTGAGCACTCCCCAGGAGGTGCATTACCAAGAGCCTCAAGGAACGTGCTGCCTGCAAAAGCCCTGCCCTGTGCCCAATCCTGCGCCCTAATATTGGTGATGATCATTGCATGCAGAGTGTTCAGGACTGAGGGAAAAACAGCCCAGCTAGGGGGAAGAAACCTTCCCAGCTATTTGTTTGTTTCTTTGCTTGTTGGTTTTGCTTAACACTCCCCCCGGCTCCATCTGAACTCCAAATGCAACCTGCAAGGAAAAAGGAAGCAGGAGTAGCAGGTTGGACACCTTTAAAGCTCGACCCATTCAACAGCCGCACAAACCACTGCTCACTCCCACTGCACACAATCCACTGCCTGCCCGCAGGTACAGGCAGCTGCCCTGTTTCTTGAGCACTCCCCAGGAACAGCACCTGCAGGCAGCTCAGAAAAACATGCTGCCTGCCAAAACTTGAGAACAGCTTAATTCTGGGCAATTTCTCTTCTTTTTAGGCCTGTTGAGTCCCAGGACGGGTCCATGTCCAGCAGCTGTGAAGAGATGGCTCAGGACCACGTGAGGGCTGGTGGCGCTGCTTTCTGGATCCCGTGGCAGCGATGGGCAAAGGGACAGGTGATCAGGTCCCAGGGCTGGGGCTGCGTGCGGGGACTCAGGGTCAGCCCTGCCTGGTTTTTCCTAGCGAATCCCCAGCTGGTGCCGGCCTTGTGCTGCAGCCTTGGGCCGAGGCTCAAGGAGCCGGGCATTTCTGCAGGCACTGCGTATGTTGAAGAGTCATGTAACTCAAATGCATTTGAAATATACAGGCTTTGCCCTTGCTCCTGATTTGTGTGGGAGCTAATTCTCAGCAGCTCATAAACCGTCTGCTGTGCTTTACCAGTTTAAAATAGTCTGTCACTTGAAATGTCTTCTTTAGTGCCTACACAGAGCAAGAACCTCCAGTAGCAAGGGCATGCTGACCTTGGGCAGCTTCAGAGCATCGGATACTTGTAAATAGGTGACAAACCCAGTCCCGTGGTAGCAGTGTGTATGTCAAAGTCCACCTGACTCTCCACACTTACTCAGCACGTCACACGTTTTTGTGGGTAAGGCTGGATGATAAGTTTGTGGTACCCTGCAATCGCAAACACCTACTTGGTTGTTGCTGTTCTGTTGATTATTGCTAAAAGATTGCTTGTTGCTCTACGATTGATTGCTGCTCTTCTTGAGTGTTGCCATCCTATTGATTGATACTCTATGACTGATTGCTGATAGAAATGGGAAGCAGGTCCATGCCCTGTAGCTCCCCAGGACTCCTCCGAGGAACGTCCAGAGTGTTTTGGCCTCCCCTGGAGACAGCTGAATTGCGCAGGTAGCCATCCCAGACTTTTGCAAGGTAGCTACGCAAGGTGTTTTGTGTGTGTTGGAGTCAGGTCCGTGCCCTGTATCTCTCTGGGACTCCTCCGAGGCATCTGCGGGAGCATTTGGCTTTCTCTGGAGACAGGTGAATTCCAAAGGATCAGCCGCAGACTCCTCCAAGATAGCTAGTCGAGGAGTTTTGTCCATGTTGTAGGCAAGTCCATTCGTGTTAGCTCTCCAGGAATTTTCCCATTCATCTCCAGGAGTGTGTTGGTATCTTGTGGAGACAGCTGAAATCCCGGGTGGCAGCCCCAGTCTCCACCTGGGCGCTTTGTCAATGTTAGAGGTAGGGCCATGCCTGGTAGCTCCTCTGGACCTCTCCAAGACAGCTGAATGATCGCGAGGGAAGCCTTTCTGTGTCTCCCTGAGATAGCGTGGGGGAAGCCTTTCTCTGTCGTACCGAGCCAGCTCAGGGAAAGCCTTTCTGTGTCCTGCTGAGGCAGCGCAGGGTAAGGGTTCCTGCGACGTACCGAGGTAGGAGAGGGGAAGCCTTTCTGTGTCGTAATGAGTGAGCACAGGGAAAGCCTTTCTGAGTCTTAACGGCAGTGTGCGGGAAGCGTTTCTCTGTGGTAGGGAGGCAGCGCAGGGGGAAGGGGCTCTGTGCTTGCTCTGCCACCTCATCCTCACCTTCACCTACCCCCTCAGCCTTGCCAGAGCCCAGGTCCAATATGGACACCCTCCACCTCGGGCTCCCACACACAAGTGGCCAGGACTGAAAGCTGTTGGTGGCCCTCACCTTCCTTGGCAGCGCCTTCACAGCACACCAACACCGGGGGCTCTGCGCTTGCAGGGGTCCGTTTTGGACCCCTGCCTGTACAGACTGGTCCCTGTCCCTGTGCAAAGTGAATCCCCTGGCCACCTCCAAGTATAGACTGAGCCCCGTCCCAGTACTTTTTGGACCCCCTGGCCACTTCCCAGTACAGAGTGAGCCCCGTCCCAGTACAAACTGGATTCCCTGGCTCCATTCCATGTATAGTCATTGCCCAGTCCCAGTAAAAAGTGGATCTCCTGGTTGTGTCCCAGTAGAGACTGGCCCATGTCCCTGTACAAACTGGACCCCCTGGCCCCTTCCCAGTACAGACGGAGCCGTGTCCCAGTACAGACTGGATCCCCTGGCTCCATTCCCAGTACAGTCTTTTAGTCTAATTAGTCACTTTTAACACTAATAAACGTGTCACCCTAAAGAGGGTGACCTTCTTCCAGAGGGCCAATGACCTTCACTCAGGTTTCAGCACACATCCTGGGAGACAAGCCAGGGCTTCTTTACTCCTTCCAGATGCTCATCAGACACGGACTGAGGTTTGTGAACATTCCCGCGCTGCTGCCCAGCTGCACAGAGGCTTTTCTCCACTGACATAGCGCTTGACCTCGTCTGGTGTGGAAGTTTTGGTCTCGTGCCCTTCCCACTGACAAGTGCGGACCATCTTGTGTGCTCAATAGCTGTTATTTTGTGATTCTGTGATGTTTCTGAGGAAGGTCTCTTAGCTCTGCTGTAGGAGATGGGTACCATTCAAATCAAGTAGAGGTGTTTCAGATGCGCTGTTTCCTCAGGGACACTTCTGGCAGGGGTAGAAAGAGAACATGGTTGTCCTGACCCACTAGATTGTGTGTTCCCTGTTCTGCCTTTTCCTCTGAGGAGGATGAGGTGATGAAGGAAGAGACGTGTTTTTTCAACATCGATGGTTAGCAGAGAGGCTGCCAGTGTCCTTCTCTTGCATTTGCCTTGTCACCACTGACTCAATCGTTTGTTGATTGAATCGTTCGTTCCTCAAACGAAGAGGAAGTGTTTGTTCTTCTTCATGGTGAGACCCAGTGGTCTGACATCTTCTGCGTGACATAGCGTTTTAGGAATCCTTCCCAAGCAGGGCAGCAGAGGTTGCAGAGCACATGGCATCAGAGGGCTGACAGAGACAGCCGATGTCCATCTTCTGTTGGGGTATATTTTTTCCTTCTTTACTTCACAGAAGTCATGTTCCCACACATTCTTTGGATCTAGTTTACCCTGCTGAATCATCAGGTGTAGTCATGACTTTTAAAGCTCCGCCAACCCCAACACGTGTCATTCCTCATGCTTTTGCTTTCCAGAGCTGCAGTCGCAAGAGCCTGGTGACAGTGGAATAGAGGCGAATGTGGCATGTCAGACAGATGCGCCTCCTGAAAGACCCCCGCTTTGCTCTCCAGCGTGGCAGAGCCAGGAGGAGCCCTGGCAAGCAAGCAGAAGCAGGAGAGGTATGAGGCAAAGGCAGGCTCACAAACCCTGTTGCAAGGCATCCCGTGCGTGAAATCCCTTTCTGATGCAAAACCAGGGTAGACACGTACAGGAACTGCTCCGCATTCTGCTGTGACGTTAACTGCAAAATGAGCAAAGGTGCTTCTCTTTGGGCATTGGTTGTGCCTTTTCAACTCCAAATGACAATGCTTAGGAATTCTGTGCCCTATAGAAGTAGAATGCAGCGGGAGAGGGGTTGGGAAGGGGTCTGAGAGCAGCGGTGGAGTCCAGGTGAACAGCAAACCCCACGTATCTTTCATGGAAGCAGTCACGCTCTGGTCACCTTGTGCGGCTAGATGTCTGAGCAAGAGGACAAACCTGACAGCATTTTCCTTCTGTACCTGGTGGGGTTGCAAGTCAAGCAGTTCGCTCGGCCGTTTTCATCACGGTGACATCCTAAATGGATACTTGCAAGGCCCTGAACTACAAAAAAGGCATCCTCCTACCTGATAAGCTAAGTAGCGGTGCACATGGATTTGTGATTTCCAGGGAATGATAAGAGCAATATGCAATTAGTAGTCAACAGAGAAGGCAAGGCTGCTTCTTGATAATGATATTTATTTTATAATAATACAATTTTGTTTACATTAAAAAATTGTCACCACTATAGTAATAATTATCCACCTTTATACTAACAATGATTCAATGTTCATCAACCTTATCCATTTCTTTCTTCAGTCTTTACTTATACCAACCAGGATATCAAACATGAATGCTGAAAAGTGCGGAAAATCCTGGACAACCTTCAGGTTGTCCCAAGGCTAGCCGTCATCTTTCTCTGCAAGCCCAATAAAGCAATGTGTCATTAGACTAGTGCATGCTAAGGCAGCAGGAGAGGATTAGTTTGGCCCGTCACAGTGCCTTACAGCAAAAAGAAGACTGGTACGCCAAGGAAAGAGTTTCCCTGTAGTCTGTGGGAGTTTTGCTACTCTCTAGTTGAAGATGAGCGTGCTTTCAAACCCTTCTTCAGAGGAACATGGTTTGGGTTTTTTTCCTACAGAGAGACAGGAGGGACCGATTAATGCAAATACTGATGTCCGTGATTTGGTGTGGATTGATGAGTTGCCCATTGTGGTCACTCTTCTAAAGCCAGGTCAAAGACGAACCAGCAAGAGGCTGAATCTTTACATGCAGCGTTGTCTTGGCAGGCACCTTGCTAACAGCAGCAGACGCAAACGCTGCAGAAAGAGGAGGACCCCTGGGAGAAAGCTGCAGCTGGGCCATTTGCTCAGCATTTCTTGGCTGAGCTTGTTGACTCAGTGTGGAGCAATGTTTGTGAGAGTGACTATGCCTCTGACCTAGTTAGGAGAGGTTTCTAGATTTTTCTTTCCTCTTCTTATATGTGAACACAGCAAAGTAACAGGCACAATAACCAGAAAGCACAACTGACAGCCTTGTGTCTTAATTTGATGAACTAAAAGGAAACTTAATGTACTGATTTGTTTACGTTTGTGGCAGGGCAGAGTGGTTTTGTTTTCAACCAATGCTAGATGAAAGTATCCGGATTCTTTTCTGAAAAGTGAAGATCATTCAGTTAGAGGCAGAGCCTGTTTGGAAGTTTTAGTAGTTTGGGGACAGAGGGCAGTTGGGGGCTGGGGCCCTTGGGGGAGGGGGCTGTTTCTGCCCCATGCCCTTGGCCTGGTGCTCACAGCTGGGAACGGGCTTTCCCAAATCCTGGTGGAAGGAGCCACATGTGGCCACTGCTGGCACAGCCTCAGGGTCTGCTGCCAACCTGCCTTCAGATGAGATCTTCTCAGCTGGACATTGCCCAGGATCAACTTTGAGTGTTGCTGTTCTCCTTCAGGGAGCATGGTACACACCAAGCACACCAGAGCTGTTCCTGTGCCAGGAGAAGACTTCAGGCACTGCTGGGGCTGATGGTGACAGTTCCCACCAGCTGTGCAGCTCAGGAAGATGCCACAGAGGAGGCACTGACTGGATGTCAATTCTTTTGCAGGAACGGGATTTCACAGGAGAAGGGAGGCAGGACAAGAGGGCCCATGAGGTCCAAAAGTGCATCAGACAGCTGGCGCAGTCACAATAAGAGCAGAGGGAAAAGCGAAAGAGAGGCAGGTGAGCTGGCTAGGACAGCGCTTTCAAGGTGACATCTGCCAGAGCAACAGAAAGACAGACAGGAGCACTGGGAGGTGGTGGGGAGGGTAAGAAAGGTGCCTGGGTGAGGGGAGAGCATGGGGAGATGGGAGACAGTGAAGGACATGGAGGTGAAAACCACAGGGTGTTGTCAGTGAAGACAGTCCTGCTGTACAAGTGCTTGTGATGTCACTGGAGGCTGAGTAGGTGTTAGGGCAGGAGAAGGAGCTTGGCTTTTACATGTCCTTGTGATATCACATATCCCTGAGTAGGGATAGGGCTGGAGCAGGAACCCTGCATGTGCAGCTGGTTATGGTGTCACAGGTGCCTGAGAAGGAAATAGGGCAGGAGCAGGCCCCTGATTTGTGCAGGTGCCTGTGATGTCAGTGATGAGTGATGAGGTGTTAGGGCAGGAGGAGGCCCGTGGCTTGTGCAGCTGCTAGTGATGTAATGTTGGCAAGTCATTGCTAGGGCAGGAGGCCGTCCCTGGTTTGTGCAGGGGCATATGTTGTCAGTGGTGGAGCAGTAGGTGATAGGGCAGGAGTGCGCAGGTGGCTTGTGCAGGTGCTTGTGAGGTCAGTGTTGGCTGTGTAGCAGTTAGGGCAGGAAGCTGGAGGTGGCTTGTGGAGGTGTTTGTGATGTCCCTGGTGGGTGAGTAGGTGATAGGGCAGGAGCAGGGCCCTGGCTTGTGCAGGTGCCTGCGATGTCAGTGCTGAGTGCTGAGGTGGTTGGGCAGAAGCAGGCCGCAGGCTTGCGAAGGTGCTTTTGAGGTGAGTGTTTTGTGAGGATGTGAGTGGGACTGAAAGGAGAGGTGGCTTGTGGAGGTGCTTGTGTTGTGGTATTTCCGTGCAGATGTGCTAGGGCAGGAGGAGGCCCGTGGCTTGTGCGGGTGCTTGTGAGGTCGCAGGTGGTTGAGGAGGTGTGAGGCCAGTGGCCAGCCCCTGGCTTGTGCAGGTGCTTGTGAGGTGCTAGGTGCGTGAGGAAGTGCTAGGGCAGGAGGTGGCTTGGGCTGAAGGAGGTGCTTGTGATGTCCCATGCTGGCAAGGAGATGGTAGTTTAGGAGCAGGCCCCTGCCCTGTGCAGCTGCTTGTGTTGTCATTGGTGGCAGAGTAGTGGATAGGGCAAGAGGTTGCAGGTGGGTTGTGCAGGTGCTTGTGATGTGGGAGGTGTTAGGGCAGGGGCCAGCCTCTGGCTTGTGCAGCTGTTTGTGAGGTTATGCCAAAAAAAGGCATTGAGTCACTCATCCCCGTCTGTCTCTGCTGCTATGAGACCCACCTCTCCATTCTGCAGCCACTCCCGTGTGCCTTTTTCTAGCCTTTTACTGCAGACACAGTGGGTGAACCTCTTCATTTTGCTCTTCATGTTGCTTGCAGCCCCCATCAGCTCCAGGTTGATGAGCTTTCGCTTTCCTGAAAACATGCCTGTATACTGAGGTCATATTTCTTAATTTCTCCTTCATAGCCTGTCCTTGCTTCCACATCCTGATCGTTGTGTTGTGCCTCCCGCCTGTGACCCATCCCTGCACCAGTGCAGCCCCACTGCCCAACACATGCCCCCATGCTCCCCCTCATCAGACACTGCACAGTGTCTGTCCCCTTGGAGAAGTCAGTCTCTAATCCAACAGAGCTGTGTTTGTGCAAAGTGTTTTCATTGCAGTATCCAGCTCTTCTGTACTTAAGTGCTCTGTCAGGATGGCTGCTTAGTGTGCACTTCTAGCGACCTTCACTTTAATTGTCTTAATTGCTTGCAGATCGTTTAGATGATTCCAGTAGTGCCTGCTAGCTCTGATGAAAACAGGTTTCTGTCCACCAGTATTAAGTTTCTTCATCTCACTTCTTTGCATAAGTAAAATAAATATTTAGATGCATGCTGAGGTATCCTGAAGCACAGGATGGGATGGTAGCTCAGTTCTTACTGCCTTGGGGACTTGGGGCCAGTTGTTGCTCTCTCCAGGTCCCTGACTTGTGATACTGGGCTCCAGCACTTGCCAGCATGGGTAAACCTGAAGAAGGGTGCTGGTTCCAGCTGGCAGCCGGCAGGGCACCAGCAGGAATCCTTGCCTCAAAGAGCAATTGCTCGCTGGGCCCACGAGTGCTTGCTGTCTGATCAGAGCTCAGGGATGTGTCCACTCTGCTACCCAGGTGGGGAAATGGAGGAACAGAGAAGGGCCAGGACCTACCTTGTGTCGCGCAGAGGTGCAGTGGCAGGGCTTGAGTGCATCCCCCTCCTCCTGGGGGTTTGGCTGCCTGGTTCAGGGTCAACTTAGGTATGGTGCAGGCATTGGGCTTTGAAGAGAGCTGTTGGAGGAGGTGCTGCTAAGAAGCTCGGTGGGACTCCCCCTGCCTTTGATTGGATTTGGCTTTTGAGCTGCAGGTCTCACCGGGTCTGTCCTACCAGCCTTACTAGGATATGTGGGACTGCATCCTTGTTGGTGAGGCTACCGCCTCTGCCTGTGTAGTTACCTCGCTCGGCTCCGGCTCCCCTTTCCTCATGGAGCAGCCACCCTTGCTGCTCCTGACACCGAGGAGGGTTTGGGAGAGAGCCAGCCTTCCTCACTCCTGCTTTAGCCACCAAGGCAAATCCTCTAGCAGCAAAGAGAGAACCCAGGAGTCCTGGATCCCAGTGCTTTTATCTGTGCACCTTACCTCATCCCATGAAACAGCCTGTGCCTTCACATCACAGGGTCAGCCACAGCGGAGCATACTGGGTGGGCAATCCTGGTGCTCCGAGGGACTGGGCTGAGCAGGCACTGCAGCATAGAGAAGTGCTAACCTGATGATGGTGGAGGTCCTTTCACAGTCAAAGTCTCCCTGGAGGAAGACAAGGGTTCCCAGACACTTAGCTCTAGCAGAGGGGGACAGGAGCAGGATGCTTGGATGGGTCTTGCTGGGAACTGCCTTGCACTGTGTCCTTGCATACGTGGTGGCACGGGGAGAGGCTGAATGTGGTCTGGAGAGTGTAGGCTGCTCTGCAGGTGTTTCTGGAAATCAGATGTCTGTGGCTTTTCCATCAGTTCAGAAAGCAGAGCAGAGCTTCACAGAAGCTTGTTGGCTTCTGAGAAGTCTCACAGAATTTCAGAATGGTTGAGGTTGGAAGGGACCTCCAGAGCCATCTGGTCCAACCCCCTTGCTCATGTAGGGTCCCCTAGAGTGCATAGGACCACGTCCAGATGGCTTTTGAATATGCCCAAGGATGGAGACTCCACAACTTTTCAGGGCACCCTGTGCCACGGCTCAGTCACCCCCACAGTGAGAAAGTGTTTCCTGATGTTCAAACGTAACCTCCTGTGTTTGAGTTTGTGCCCGTTGCCTCTTGTCCTGTCATTGGGCACCGCTGAGAAGAGCCTGGCTCCATCTTCTTTACACCCTCTCTGTCCTTGGAGATCTCCAACACCCATGTGGACAAGGCCATGATCCTGGCTGGACCCACTTTGAGCTGGAGGTTGGACAAGAGACCTCCCCAGAGGCCCTTCCAAACCTTCATTTTCCTGTGATTTTATGGTGAAGCCTAAGGACTGTACCTTAAGGGTACCTCCTCAGAGACCAATGAGGGACCAAGCTACCACTCACCCAACAGCTGCAGCACTGAGTGAAAGAATACAATTATGGGCAATTTGCCCAGGTTGCCCTTTAGTCAGAGCATACTTCTTTTTATAAGAAGTCTTTGATTACTGCAAACACTCCAGTCCAAGGCACTCAGCAGGTGGCTATGGCAACCCCTGAGATAAGTGGTCTAAAATAAACCAGGTAAAATAATGAGGGGATAATAATATGGTTTGAGTTCAAATAAACCATTAAGTGTGACTAATGGGTTTACATTTAAAAAATATTCTGGGCTACGCATTAGTAATGGTTCGAGTTGCATTGTTCATCCCACTGCTGTAGGTGGTCTCCAAAGAATACTGTTAATAGATGCCTCCTGCATTTGTTAACCCAGCACTCAGCAGGAGAAAAAAGTCTTGTAGCTCCACAAAATAGAACTGTTAAAGGGAGAAGAGAGAGGGGGGAAGCCTCAGGGAGGCAAGATTACCCTGCAGAGAGAGCTACAGCCCCTTCTCAGAGGCTGACCTCACTAATTTAATAGGAGTCTCTCCTCAATATTTTTTTTTTCCCAGTCTGTCTCTATTGGTCCCAAATCAAAACTAGCAATTAGCAGCTGGGTGATAAGTGCTGTGCATGCTCAGGATGGGACAGTCATTACCCAAGCAAAGCTTATGATTTAAAGAAATAGTCTAACGTATTTCCTTAACTTGTGGTGAGGAGAAGTGGAGCTGGGATTGTCTGTTCCTGAGGAGCTGGTCTCCTGCGATTACTCCTCCAGCACGACTGCTAGCCGCTAGCGACGGGGAATTGCAAGAAAGCAGAACTGAAATTTGCTGGAGCTACTCATGCTGTTTCTGGTGGGCAGTAAACCTTTAGACATCCTGATTTTCAGAATATAGCCACAAGAAAAATGGGAGACCGTGTTCCCTCTTACCCTCCTTTTCTCCATATAGGCTTCCTGTCTTCATCCTGCCCTTGAACAGAGCCTGTCCCTTCTCAGCTTTCCTTTGCCTTTTGACTGCGGGTCACACAGAAGCAAATAGACCTGTCCTAACATCAGGGAGGAACTCATCCTTCAGACCTGGCAACTACCCCAAGGATTTTGGATCATAAATCCTGCAGCAATCCTTGCAGCTTATTTAGTTGGCTCACCCTGAAGCATCTAATACATAAAAGATTATGAGGTTAGTTTTTTCCAAAGTACTGGCATTATGAAGCGGACATAGTAAACATAGAGTGGGGTAGGTCCCTTTTTTGGGCATCCTCCCTCCTTTCTAGGTCGTTACAGAAAACCCAGAAGATCATAAGCAAAGGGGCTTTGTGGAGTTAGCTTTTCTTGTCAACAACAACAACTATATTTGAGTGTATTTACACTGAGTAGCAAGATGGGTAGCTGTGCCTTGCACCAGCAGTAAAGCATTTACTCTACAGCCCCTGACCATGTCCCCTTTTCAATTCAAAAGTATTGTCTTTCTGACTAAGCTGCTCCGGTCTGAAAGAGAAGGAATGACTAGGAAGCAGTGACTGTGAATGTGCTGTTGTATTACCCGGCACATTAGGTCTAGCCTACACCACCTTTCAGAGCGCAGACAAAAGTTGGCTATTAAGTCGAAAGTTGCCTAGACACTGGCTGTTCCTCAGAAAAAAGTAGTTAAATAAAGGAAATCTACAGTAAAAACACTAAAAGAAGAAAGTGGCTTTTGGTTGATAGAAAGATGGAAAAGAAACTCTGCGTGAGTGGAAGTGGATATGTATGGAAAGCAAAACAATAGTCCAGATGACAAGAAGAATTGAAGCCAGTGAAATGGTCAAGGTAATAGGGGTTCAAGAGGAATGGAGGGGAAAGAACTTCATGAGAGGTTGTCGCAGGAAGACTAGACAGCAATATATTTCAAAAGTCAATCTTCTTTAATGATATCAACATAGAACGGTCCAAGTGAACAGGAATGTTATGTTGTATTGAGATACAACAGCCAGATTGGACAGGAATATCAGGTCGTAAACACTGCGATAAACACAACTTAGTTACAGGTTCAGGGTGTCAACTGGGAACTATCACTACACACACTATAACCAAATGTAAGCTTAAAATGATGACTCAAAATGCGCACTCACTCACCGGTAAGGCGAGGCACTCAACCCCGGGGAGTTTCCTTAGATGGCATCCCGATGGAAGGGGAGAGTCTCTGACTGCAGACCCGCTGCTCCAAGGAAGACGGGCTCAAAGGGCTCTTCCGGCGGGCTCCATTTATACCCGAAGTCGGATCGGGGCTCGTGGTCATATATGGTCAGCGGTCTGGAAACTTATCACTGTCTACGTGACTCCAGTCATCACATGGCTGGCCGGCTCGACCCCCAAACCGCGGCTTCTAGTTTTAACTCTTTCCTTTCAGCAGTTGAGAAGTTTTGCTCTTTATCGGGGCAGGTGCACCTGCCACACTCCACCCCGTGACCACAGTCACGATCTGACTGGTTTCTTTGGAGTGGTGGTACAGTCACCTCTTGCCTCCAAAGTTAAAAGGGAGCGCAGTTTCGGTGAGAATTGATGCTCATCATGAATCATCATTTCTTTGGCGTTTTTACAATTCTAACAGAACATCTGCTATTTGGGTTAGTTCTAAAGGAGCATACGTAACAACGGATACGAACCACGTTATCATATGTTTAACACAACTTAATACAATACAAATGGCAATAATTATGATTATAACCACTATCAAGGATTGTAAAAGACTGGTTAACCATCCCGACAGGGAAAACCCGAACACACTGGAAATCTTTCCCAACCAGTTGATGTTTAATGCGGCAGCAATTGCCTCTGAGTCCTTTGCTACTTTCTTCATTTTGTCGATTTGGGTTCGGAGGGGTATGGATACATTTGGGATATAAACGCAGCAGTCATCTACTCATCAATTTAGCACTCCATACGAAAGGTGTTCCTTTAGCAGCATCAGGTCTACTCCCGCTCGGTGCTGGGCGGTCATTTTGCTGGTGTGTTGTAATTGTTCATTCAAGAGTTCTAAGCTGTCAGATGTAGAATTGGCTCAAATAGATACTTGCATCAACAGGTCATAAATGGCTTGTGGGTTTTTGAGGGAGGCAGTCCCCATTCCGAACATGGCCTCCAGCCACTATCCCAGTCGCGTTTTTGCTCTTTGCCACGTTCCCTTCTTTAGCGGTTGTATCTCCCGAGGGCTGCGATCCCACCACTTAGGGGCTATAGGCCCTTCTCGGTAAATGGGACAAAGGGAAGGCAGGGCTACTGTGCAGGCCATCCCGGGAACAGTTGGGTGTAGCCGGGAATACAGACAGCCACTGGAGTATGCCGACTCTAGATCGGGAGGGCGGGCACATCAGATGTTTGGCATATGCCTTGTGTGGGGGCATGAGGAGGACAGTCCCTATAAGCGTTACATTTTAGGGCAGTGGGCCACACATAGCTGGTATTACTACACAGACAGCCCTGTACCAAAGCTTCCTGAATGGGGCGGGGCACGTATCATCACAATAATGGCCTTTTATCTATGTTTTTACATTGCATTTCTGTTTGGCAGTCCCAAAGTGTTGTTTTTTTTTTTTACTGGTGGTGCCCCATTCCTTTGCGCAATCCAGTCAGGTCCCCATGTGCAATTGAGGGGATGTTTTTCCCAGGCTCCCTTGAACCCTGGTTCTTGACAAGCGTTGGGGCAATTGCTACCATTACTCTCGGGGTGTTTAATACACCAGGTGGCGTTTAACAGTTCAGTATATTGCAGGGAATGATCATCTGTTTTCCATTGGTCATTATGTTCAGTAATTCCCCAGGGAACATTAAAGCATGGCATTGTATCATTAAAACTCCACCCCGTGGCGTTATTAGGGGTAGGAAGAGGTAATTACACCATATTGAATTGGCATTTATTGCGCCAGGTGACCAGCTATAGATGGTATGAGTGTGACCTCCATCCTTTCCATCCGTTCCCCAGGCCCGGCTGGAATTATTGCACTGTTGCCATGGGAGTTCAAGGGTTAGTGATATATTAGTGGTTTGCACAAAGATTGGTAGGGGCTCCTCTACTGACTTAGGGCTGGGCAGACAGGCTGTTATTGAAGTTAAGTTCACCATACATGCAAATCCCACTATCAGTTGAGCCACCACCTTGCTGTCCAGGTTCTTGTTGTCCATGCCCGCTGTTGTTACTGCCATCAGTGGGAGTGTCCGAATAGTTTGCTTTTCCATAGTCCTGCAAGAGGACACAAATTGCACCTCGGGCCTTGGGACCGGGTCTCAGAAATTAGGAATTATCCATCGAGTACTTATGCGATGGCCTTTCCCTTTCCTATCTAAGGCCTCCCAGGCATGTAAGCCTCTGGGTTTCGCCAGGGTCATGGGTACAGTGCCAACAGAGGGCAGTTTTACCATGACGGGTTGGCCTGTATGTTCTCAATGGGAACTGGCCCTTTTGATTGTCCGGTTTGGGAGCGTCGCCCGTTAATGGTCCCGTAGGACAAAAATGAGGTAGGTACCATCGTTTGCCTGCCAGCATATCGAATCCCAATATGTTTCCCTTATAAGGGCTCAGAGCCACCTCCACAAGTTTCGGTCTCTATCGGGCAGGTGCACCAGCCACACAGGTTAACTAAACACTCTTCCACCCCTCCATCCAAAACAGAGGGCAAGTCTCTGAGACCGAGATAGAGATAGGGCAGGTATGTGCAGAGGCAAGAGAGGAAAAAAAGCTTACTTAAGAATATAACTTTGGTTCTTAAAACAGTTAGCAGCATACAGTGAAGAGAAAGTGCCATCAGAGAGCAGAACACCTTAGCCAAGCAGCACCTCCTGACCCTGCCCACCTTCCCCTTTAAGCAGGGTGTATGCTGCAGCCAGAGAAACCGTTGCAAAACTGCGGCTTCTGGCAACTTATTCCTGAAATGCACTAGTTTTCTTTTGGAGAACTGGAATACTGGGATGGATTCCCCAGTGCTCAAAACTCAGTAGTGTCTATTTCAACCATGGGCTTAAAAGTATACATCATAGGCTGTAATTTGAAGAACTCAGTCCATAAAAACCATGATTAAACAATAAACAATAGACAAGCCAAAAAGGGGGGCAAAAAAGGAAGAAACGATACACACAGGGAGTCCAATGGCTAACCAATTTCTATCAAAATGTCCATCGCAAGTGAGTGGTGTATCGTGAGAGATCCACTGTTTACATTTCTAATACTATAAACAGTATCCTGATTTTCATAACATGACATGCAGCATCCAAACCACAGAAATGTAGAAAAGGCACAGGCAAGGAGAAACACATCTTCATAGCATTACATTCAATAGCTGTTTAACGGTGAGCCTTCTTTTAGAGCTGTCCAACAATGCTGACTAATCCAGGTGCCCTGTTTAATCAGACTTAATTGTCAAAAGGATTAACAATATCTAAGCAAAACAAGGCATGTATACATTAAAGAAAACAGCACGGAACTGTACTGCTTGTGAACTGTTTACAAAAACATACAAGATGTTGGATGGCACAAAGTATATAGTGCTAATAGAAACTGTTTAAGATAAGTGCTTAACATAAACTGTCCATCTCTACCTGTAACAAAGAATATCTTAGGGGATTAAAAAACCCATTCC
Organism: Gymnogyps californianus; assembly: GCF_018139145.2. Lineage (NCBI taxonomy): Eukaryota > Metazoa > Chordata > Aves > Accipitriformes > Cathartidae > Gymnogyps > Gymnogyps californianus. Next base: position 104,992 of record NC_059496.1, read on the forward strand.
TTATGAAAAATAATGCTCTGAGCAAGAGGAGAATGGCCGACTGGCTCCCAAAACTGGTGACTGATTACAATTCAAAGCAGAGTAAGCTGCTGCTCTTGCACCCTTCACTACATGGGGAGCATCCTGCCTGTTTAGCTGGTATTGAGGCAACTGGTCACAGCAAACTATCCAGGGATGACTAAGGACTTGGGCTGCAGTCAGTCTTTGATGTGGGTTAACATGAAGCATTTTTGAAAGAAGGTCCTTAGCTGTATCTGAAACGGTATTCCAATAACCACCGCTGAGAGACAACTTCCCGCTACCTATTCGGGCCAAAATCTCCTCTGGGGTATCATCAGGACCAGTTACAAAAGGAGGGTAGCCAGCAAGCATGGTATAAAGTAGAACACCAAGGCTCCATATGTCCCATGCAGCATCGTAACCTTGCCTCTGTAAAACCTCTGGTGCAGCAAAACTTGCTGTGTAACATGGACTCCTCAGAAGGCCATTTTCTACTCGTAGTTGTTTTGCAAGGCCAAATTCACAAAGTCGAATGGATTCTGGATTACCAGATTCATCAACATAAAGAATATTGCTAGGCTTCAGCTCTCCATGAACAACCCCTTGCGCATGGAGGTACTCAACCGTTCTTGTTATTGTGAACAGAACGGCACTAGCTTCTCGTTCCGAGAAAAAAATTTGTCTATGAATTTTATCCAGCAGTTGCCCTCCTTTCGTAAGTTCTGTTACTATGTATGTGTATTTTCCATCATCATGCACATCTTTTAGGGTAATAATATTTGGATGGTGGCCATAGCGCAGTAGGATTTCAATCTCCTCTGTTGGATCTCTTTTACTCTTGTCTATAATCTTTACAGCATATTCCATGTTTAAAGCTTTATGAATACATCTCTTATAGACAGAGTAAGACCCAACTCTGATATCTTCCTTCACTTCGTATCTATCAGTAAACTGAATGCTGTTCCTGTGCAACTGCTGGACAACGGAATGCACTCCAACTGTCTGCACTGCCTGGCTTTCGTCATTTGATGCAATAGCTACAGAACTAAATCCCCGAACAAGTTGATGCGCATTAGCACTAGGTGGGAGACCAGGCAAATCTTCTGGAGTTTTGCTGTAAACTCAGGGTCAAAATAAAACATATCTTCAGGTCTGCCAGTTGCAGGTTTAAAAGGGGATCAATTCTCTCCTGTACAATCTATTCCAATCTATTTTGGAAAAGAATGCATGCCTCTTAATTTCTTCAACTCCATCTAGGCCTGCTCCTAATCTGTTTGCTGGGTTTCTTTTGAAGAGCACTCGCAGAAGACTCTCTGCTTCCGGCTCAAGAACTGGGCATTCCAAGTCTGGCCTCGAGAATCAGTGTCATGGTTTCTTTTCTGTCTTGCCTTGGAAAGGCAGAGTACCAGTGAGCATTTCAAACATTACAACACCAAAAGACCACCAGTCTGCGCTCCGTGTAAGGCCTCCGCTCTTAATGACTTCTGGCGCCATATATTCCACTGTTCCACAGAAAGAGAAGGCTTTTTTTTCAGGATCAATTGACACCTCACTTAAGCCAAAATCTGCTAATTTGATATGTCCTTCCTCATCAAGAAGGATGTTTTCTGGTTTTAGGTCCCGGTATATTATTCCACCACTATGTACATGGTCTAAAGCAAGTGCTAATTCTGCCAGGTAAAATTTAACATCATCTTCTGCGAACATCATCCTACGTTCTCCACATGCTCCAATTGCCTCTATTAAATTTCTTAGGGCTGTTTGGCAATGGGCTCTGTCTCCGGCCATATTATAGTTCCCGTTCGGATTTACTGTCGGCCGCGGATTTCTCCCTCCTCCCACCTGTCGTGCTAATTCTGCATCCTTAGATAATACCTTCTCTCTTTCATCTGGGCAGAATGATTCTCGGAATAAGATTTGGGTGTCCCCCCGGTTAGGATTGTGTCCCGTGCAGAGATTTGACAGTAACTGCGCCCGTGTTTCTGCATCCTCCCTTAATCTTGGCATTGTACACCCCCATAAGGCTAAATCATTTGGGTTCCACGATGGATTAGTATAAACCGTCGATGTGGGGCATGCATAGTCACCCCTGGCCGTAAAGCGGCCAGATTAGTCAAAACATTTGAAACCATGGGGCAAAGTCCCACCCTTGCTACAGGAAGGTCTGGGGGAGGTCGGTACAGGGACTGTAAGGTGGGCAGGAGTCGGGGAGGGCCTTGTCTGGTCGTCGTTCGGGGCTGTAGCCTTACCTACGGCCAAAGTTACCTTACAGGTTAGTTCTTCCCTTAGCCCTTTTGTCTCCCTGGATGTTGTCTCTCCCGCACCCATTCATCCCACACATACCAATAATCCATGTGTCCCGGGAACCGGTACTGAAGTTGGTCTCGCACAAAGGTCAGTCGATGTTGGTCAAAACTCCCTTGTGGTGGCCACTGATCTTCACTATCTCCATGGCGGTGATGAATGGCCACCATTGTTGACATAGAACTACTGCGTCCTCCTTCAGTAGTGAATTTGCACCACAGATTTTTTCCCAGTTTTGTAATATCTCTACTAAGGGCGTCTCCCTCTCTACTCCAGTTACGTTACTCATGATTTAATCCGGGTGGGACTCAACCCCCCCCTTTAAAATCTCTCAAAAACCCTCTAATCTGGGCAGGACTCGAACCCCCTTTTAATCAGACGTCTTCTGTTGATCAGACTGCGTACAAACTGTGTGCGATTTATGCTGATCAGGCTAGCACCTTGGGCGGGACTTGAACCCCCCCCGAATTCTGTCCTTTTCCCTATATTGAATTTAGATTTAAGGGATTTAACACTCACCACTCGAGCGATTTGGTGCGTCCCGTGTCCAAAATCCTCGGGTGAACTCACCCTGTGCTGCCAGTCAGAGTTTGGATCCAAGAGGTTCCGAGAGTGACCTAGGGTCCCATCTGGGGTGCCAAACTGTTAAGGGGAAGCCGCTGCCCGAGCATTCACACACCAATCAAGGAGTCGCACACACACCACCCGAGACTTTAACTGCTAGGACCGGCGTCCCTTCGCAGCGGGCGACTCCAGTGAGCCGACGGTGCCCCTTTCGACTCCTCACATACACTCACTCACCCTCGGCGCTTCTTCTTCCCTCAGGCTCCAGCCAAGGTTCCCCAAAGCAGACTCTCTAATCAAGGCCTTCAAAATAAAAGCCTAATTTACTCTATCTATGGTGCCCAATTCAGACAGCTCAAGCTGGCTGTCTCTGGAGAGGAACCTGAACACCACATCCCTGGGCAATTATGCCCTTACAATCTAAATTCCCTCCCCTCACACCATAGTCTGGCCCAATGGTAAGATCGAGTCTGGGGTCATTTCTCTCTCATTGGGTGCTTTTTCTCGTCTCTCGGCTGGTTCTTCCTGCTGTGTTTTAGGCTACTTGTTACTATGTCTCCTTTTCCTGGGCCAAACTGGCTCTGGGGCTTTCCAAATCTCTTACTCCTGCCATCAGATTATAGGTGAACATTAAGCAACAGCATTAAGCAAGTTATGAGTCCTGCTTTATCATGAAGGACTACTTTTAAGCAGCTAAACAAAGTCCTTAAAGCCCTACAAAACATATTAACAGCCTCTCTAATTTCTATACATTCCTGTGCTATTACAGCCTAACAGCCTTATGCCATTATTGCCACATGCTGTTTAGGTCTCGTTCGGGTGTGGTCTGCATGGTCCTGTAGCTCTGCTTTGCCACCTTCCACAACACTCGATCACTGATTGCTGATAGAAATGGGAAGCTCTGGCAAGACTGAGAGAATGAGGGAGCGTTATGTTGCTAAGCAAGCCCCGAGCCCAGTGCTGGTGGGGCTGTGAAAGGGCTGCCAAGGGAAGGTGAGGGCCAGCAAGAGTTTCAGTCCTGGCACCTTCCCTGTGGAGCACGGCAGGAGCCCCACAAGGAACCGCACAAAGCTGGCAGGGAATGGCACGGGGCCGTGGCTGGAGCAGAGACTGTGCCTTCCACTTTACCTGAGAACAACATGGCCACTAGGAAGCCGAGTGCTGGAAACTACAGCTCCCAGCATGCCCTGGGAACCAACATGGCCGCCTGTCAGCCTCGTACCCCAGGACTACAGCCCCTGGCATGCCACTGGGCACTCCTTCCTCCTGTCTGACCCTGCGGGGACCACCGTCCCCCGGCTGGACCCCACTCCTCCACAGGCCCATGGCCAGCTACCCGGGCAGCCCAGTCCCAGTCCCAGAGCCTTGGTGGAGCAGGAGGAGGAGGAGGAGAGAGGGCAGAGGGGCAGAGAGGGGTGGGGTGGGCGGAGGAGTGGCAGGAGAGGGATGGGAGCAGGAAGAGGGACGGCGGGAAGAAAAGCAGGAGCTGGTCAGGGAGTGGAGAAAGGAAACCCTGGTGAGGAGCGGGCCCAGGGCCAGGGAGAAGGGGATGGAGGGGAAGGGGGCAGGGGCAGCCAGGAACATGGTGATGAGCAGCAGGACAGAGGGACAGAGAGGGCAGAGGAGGGCAGGAGGAAGGACAGACAGAGGGAGCGACACGGGCAGGGTGAGGGAGTGGGGGACAGGGACAGCTAGACGGAAAAGGCAGCAGGAGAGCGGAGTGACAGAGAAATGGGACAGGGAGCAGGACAGAGGCACAGAGGGGAAAGGCTGAGAGAGAGAAAGGAGAGGCAGGGAACAGAGGCAGGACAGAGAGCAAGAGAAGGCGGGAAACAATCCGGAGCTGAGAAACACAGAGAAGGATGCGGGTGAGGAGAGGAGGCGGCGAAGGACAGAAAGCGATGGCCTCCAGGCTGGAGCGGAGGAAGAGTGAAAAGGCCGGGGAGCAGGCGAGAGGCACAGAGAGAAAAGAGAAGGCCAGCCAGCCGACGGGTGTCCTGTCACACAGCTGATTTGGGGGTGGCAGGTCTCTTGTGCAGCTCTTTGGGAGTGGGGAAAGAAAAGCAAATTGCTCCTTTTCGAGCTTTGTCCCAGGGAGAGCCAGTGGAGACATGCTGTGCACTGGAGAGCATCCTGCAGGGAGGTGACAGACGTTTGCGGAGCGCTGCTGAAGCTGAGACCCACCTGACAGCAAAGGCACGCGCTGGCCACAGAGCATCCCAGGTGAGCTGATTTCTTGGAGGCCAGCAAAGCAGCCTTCCTCTGCCCCTGGTTTTTGGTGAGAGATGGAGCAGCGCAGAGCTGTTTCTCAGGCATCCAGGCCTGACGAGAGTTTCCCCGTGCCCCCAGGAGAGATCCTGCTCCCAGGAAGCACCTCCCCATCGAGCAAAGGCCATATCCAGCCGCCTGGCTCTGGGCACGGCTGCCCCAAGGGGTGTCTCAGGGAGGACGGGCTGATGTGCTTGGTGGCTCTGACACAGAAATGATGAGCTGAAGCCCCGTGGTGATGGCGGGCCAGTTGAAAGTCTCCAAGTGCCCCAGCCTTTCTCCCCGGAGTGTTTAAGGCAGGCACTTTTTCCCGGGGTGACAGGTGATGTGAAGAGGGATGCTGTCCCATTCCCATTTCAAAGTTGTGACTTCTGAGAGCGGGGCCACCTGAAGGCCCAGCCGAGATCTCCAGGAGTTTGGGTTCATTTTTTGGATATCTTCGGGCTACAGTGTGCTAGGGTTCTGGGATGCTAGGGTGACAGTGTCAAGGGTTACAGAGTGGTAGGGTTCTGGGATGCCAGAGTTAAGTGAAGTCAGGATTAAAGCGTGCTATTTTCTGGAGAGGATCTGGGTTTGTTGGGCCTGGGTTCCTGGGTTATGTTATTTTGGCTTCTCTTGTGTTCTGGGTGGGATTGCTTTTTTTGAGAGTCCTTTTTTAGCTTGTTTGCCTGTTTAGGGTTTGGACGGGCCTTTGATTTGTGTATGCTGTGGCTTCGGGTTGGCTTTTTTTTACAGTTCTGGTGGTTTATGTCTGTGTTTTCTGTCTTGTAACTACCATTTGTGTCTGGTGTGTGTGACGGCTGGCCAGTGTTCACTTCTGCTGTGGTCCAACTCATTTCCGTAAGTCGGGTAGTGGGTGGGTAGGTGTGGGTAGGTAGGTAGGTAGGTAGGTCTGAGGACTTGCGGTCGATAGCGGATGACTGTGGAGGAGTAATGGGCACTTCTGGGGTGTGGGAGGACTTCTGGCCCATAGGTAATGACTGTCGGAGGAGTAAGTGTGCTTCGTAATTTGGTGTGGACTGCCAAATTCACGGTCATTTGTCCTGCTTTGAGGAAGAGCCGTGGAAGACAGCAGCACCTGGAAGGACAAGGGTTTCCCGAGGTACGTGGCTTTTTGGTTTTTGCTTTTGAGTAAGCAACCTGCAAGGAGGCTGCTATCGTTAAGTTTAATGATGTTTTGTAAAGTCGTGGACTGAGTATCGCGTGACTTGAAACATCGCTGAAAACATGGTGCAGGATTGTCTGCGTTTCTGGGTGCTTTGGTTTTGAACATCTGCTCGTGGGGGTAACTTCATACTGTCCTTAGCTCCTATCTCAAGGCACGACATGTGCTTAAGGCAAGGTTCCTCATCCACGATAGTGGATGTGAAGCCATATTTCAAACAGACTTCCTGATCATTTTTAATTTTTGGGCCAGGCTCTTCTCAGATCTGATTCGTTCATGCTTGGTTTTGCATCTTCACGTGGCTGGCGAAGAGCTCGTAGGAGGAGCAGGGAGAAGGTCAGCGCTGCAGTTTCCACGGCGGTCACTTGTGCTGGCGTTATCAAGGTTATCTTCGATCTGCCGTTTCTTTGCAGGAATCTCTTTTTAAGCCACTTTGTCCTTTGTGAGGGGTAGTGGACTCCCAAAGGGAGACCCTTTGTTCTCATTAGTGCCTCAGGGGTTTCCCTGCCGTTTTGTTTGCTTGCTTGCTTTTTCTTTGCTGTGCTGAATTTAAAGAACTTCTTTTAGCTCTTTGGGTTTCTGTCCTTAAAGGAAGGTCTAGGATTTCTACCCAGGAGTGAGGTGTCCAGAAAGGAGTGTCCTGGTACACTGCTGTCAGCCTTCAGTTAGTGAAATGGTGTCATGGCGTATGTTGAAGAGTCATGTAACTCAAATGCATTTGAAATATACAGGCTTTGCCCTTGCTCCTGATTTGTGTGGGAGCTAATTCTCAGCAGCTCATAAACGGTGTGCGGTGCTTTACCAGTTTAAAATAGCCTATGACCAGAAATGTCTTCCTTAGTGCCTACAGAAAGCAAGAACCTCCAGTAGCAAGGGCATGCTGACCCTTGGGCAGCTTCAGAGCATCGGATACTTGTAAATAGGTGACAAACCCAGTCCCGTGGTAGCAGTGTGTGTGCCAAAGTCCACCTGACTCTCCACACTTACTCAGCACGTCACATGTTTTTCTGGGTAAGGCTGGATGATAAGTTTGTGGTACCCTGCAATTGCAAACACCTACTTGGTTGTTGCTGTTCTCTTGATTATTGCTAAAGATTGCTTGTTGCTCTACGATTGATTGCTGCTCTTCTTGACTGCTGCCATCCTATTGATTGATACTCTATGACTGATTGCTGATAGAAATGGGAAGCAGGTCCATGCCCTGTAGCTCCCCAGGATTCCTCCGAGGAACGTCCAGAGTGTTTTGGCCTCCCCTGGAGACAGCTGAATTGTGCAGGTAGCCATCCCAGACTTTTGCAAGGTAGCTACGCAAGGTGTTTTGTGTGTGTTGGAGTCAGGTCCGTGCCCTGTATCTGTCTGGGACTCCTCCGAGGCATCTGCGGGAGCATTTGGGCTTTCTCTGGAGACAGGTGAATTCCAAAGGATCAGCCGCAGACTCCTCCAAGGTAGCTAGTCGAGGAGTTTTCCATGTTGTAGGCAAGTCCATTCGTGTTAGCTCTCCAGGAATTTTCCCATTCATCTCCAGAAGTGTGTTGGTATTGTGAGGTGCTTGTGTTGTCCTATTTCCCTGCAGATGTGATAGGGAAGAAGGAGGAACCTGGCTTGTGCAGGTGCTTGTGAGGTCCTAGGTGCATGAGTGATAGGGCAGGAGCTGGCCCCGAGCTTGAGCAGCTGCTTTTGATGTCCCAGGATGCCAAGTAGATGCTAGTTTAGAAGCAGGCCCCTGTCTTGTGCAGCTGCTTAAGTTCTCAGTGAGTAGTTGATAGGGCAAGAGTATGTAACTGGGTTGTGCAGGTGCTTGTGGTGTCACAGGTGGTTGAGTAGGTGTTAGGGCAGGAGCAGGCCCCTGGTTTGAGCTGCAGCATATGTTGTCAGTGGTGGAGCAGTAGGTGATAGGGCAGGAGTGCGCAGGTGGCTTGTGCAGGTGCTTGTGAGGTCAGTGTTGGCTGTGTAGCAGTTAGGGAGGAAGCTGGAGGTGGCTTGTGGAGGTGTTTGTGATGTCCCTGGTGGGTGAGTAGGTGATAGGGCAGGAGCAGGGCCCTGGCTTGTGCAGGTGCCTGCGATGTCAGTGCTGAGTGCTGAGGTGGTTGGGCAGAAGCAGGCCGCAGGCTTGCGAAGGTGGTTTTGAGGTGAGTGTTTTTGAGGATGTGAGTGGACTGAAAGGAGAGGTGGCTTGTGGAGGTGCTTGTGTTGTGGTATTTCCGTGCAGATGTGCTAGGGCAGGAGGAGGCCCGTGGCTTGTGCAGGTGCTTGTGAGGTCGCAGGTGGTTGAGGAGGTGTGAGGCCAGGGGCCAGCCCAGGCTTGTGCAGGTGCTTGTGAGGTCTAGGTGCATGAGTAAGTGCTAGGGCAGGAGGTGGCTTGGGCTGAAGGAGGTGCTTGTGATGTCCCATGCTGGCAAGGAGGTGGTAGTTTAGGAGCAGGCCCCTGCCCTGTGCAGCTGCTTGTGTTGTCATTGGTGGCAGAGTAGTTGCTAGGGCAAGAGGTTGCAGGTGGGTTGTGCAGGTGCTTGTGATGGGAGAGGTGGTTGAGTAGGTGTTAGGGCAGGAGCATGCAGGTGGGTTGTGCAGGTGGTTGTGGTGTGACATGTGCCTGAGGAGGTGCAAGGGTAGGGGTAGGCCTGTGTTTTGTGCAGGTGCTTGTGATGTCGTAGGTGTTGTGTTGGGTTTGTGTGGCAGGGGTTTGTGTAGAGGGGAGGGTCTTGAGGGGTGGGTCCTGTGAGAAGCTGCTAGAAGCTTTCCCGGCTGCAGTTCGGAGCCGCCTGTGTGCAAGGGGGAGGCAATCAGCACCGGTGGTAGGTGCTCTGGGATAGGATATTTCAGAAGGGGAAAGAGTGGTGGAAAAAGAAGGAAGGGGAGGTGCAGCGACGAGAGGAGTGGGATATGCGAGCAAGAAGCCTGCGGAGCCTGAGGTGAGTGAAGAAGGAGAGGGAGGAGGCGCGGGGGAGCAGAGATTGCCCTGCAGGCCGTGGTGAGAGGGCAGGCTGTGTCCCTGCAGACCACGGAGGTTAATGGTGGATGAGAGATTTGCCTGCAGGCCGTGGAGGACGCGAGGGTGGAGCCGGTGTGGGCCCGAAGGCGGCCGTGAGTGCGTGGGAAAGGCCACGCTGGAGCAGGTGTGGAGGCCTGGAGTGCGCGGCAAGGAGTGGTGATGGAGAAGGTGGTGGAGGGCTGATCCCCGTGAGAGGGATCCCAGGGTGGAGCAGGGGAAGAGTGTGAGGAGCCCTCCCCCTGAGGAGAAAGGAGCGTGAGAGCCAACGTGGGATGAAGTGCCCGCAAGCCCCATTCGCCGTTGCCCTGGGCCGCTGTGGGGAGGAGGTGGAGGTATGGTGAGCAAAGGTGAGGGCGGGAAGAAGGGAGGGGTGGGGGGAAGGTGTGTTTTTAAGATCTGGTTCTCTTTCTCCTTCTGCTAGTGTGATTTGCTTGGTAGGACATGAAATGGATGTCTTTTTTCGGCAAGTGGAGTGTGTTTTGCCTGTGAGCATAATTGTTGAGTGATCCGTCCGTGTCCTTGTGTGGACTCGCGAGCCTTTGGTTGTATTTTGTCGTCCGCATGCCGCCGGAGGGGAGGAGTGAGCAAGGAGCTGCATGGTGCTTTGTTGGTGGCTGGGCGTAAAGCACGCTGGTGCCGTTAGTGGGGGATAGGGTGGAAGGAGGCAGTTGGCTTGTTGCTGTGCTTGCGAGGTGAGATGGGCCTGAGTAGGGGTAGGGCTGGAGCAGGAAGCTTTGATGTGCAGGTGCTTTGGGTGTCAAGTGGTTGGGTAGTTGCTGTGTCAGGAGCAAGGTGGTGGCTTCTGGAGGTAGGTGCGATGTCAGAGGTGGCTGAGGAGGTGGCTAAGGCAGTGGCAGGCCCCGGCTTGTCGAGGTCCTTGTGATGTGCGTGGTGCCTAAGTAGGTGAATGGAAGGACTGAAGAGGTGGCTTTTAGAGGTGCTTGTGAGTGAATGCTGCTGGGTAGCTGTTAGGGAGGGCAGGTGGGGTGTG
>NC_059496.1:115772-142925 GCF_018139145.2 Gymnogyps californianus
TAACCTGTGTGGCTGGTGCACCTGCCCGATAGAGACCGAAACTTGTGGAGGTGGCTCTGAGCCCTTATAAGGGAAACATATTGGGATTCGATATGCTGGCAGGCAAACGATGGTACCTACCTCATTTTTGTCCTACGGGACCATTAACGGGCGACGCTCCCAAACCGGACAATCAAAAGGGCCAGTTCCCATTGAGAACATACAGGCCAACCCGTCATGGTAAAACTGCCCTCTGTTGGCACTGTACCCCGATCCTGGCGAAACCCAGAGGCTTACATGCCTGGGAGGCCTTAGATAGGAAAGGGAAAGGCCATCGCATAAGTACTCGATGGATAATTCCTAATTTCTGAGACCCGGTCCAAGGCCCGAGGTGCAATTTGTGTCCTCTTGCAGGACTATGGAAAAGCAAACTATTCGGACACTCCCACTGATGGCAGTAACAACAGCGGGCATGGACAACAAGAACCTGGACAGCAAGGTGGCTCAACTGATAGGGATTTGCATGTATGGTGAACTTAACTTCAATAACAGCCTGTCTGCCCAGCCCTAAGTCAGTAGAGGAGCCCCTACCAATCTTTGTGCAAACCACTAATATATCACTAACCCTTGAACTCCATGGCAACAGTGCAATAATTCCAGCCGGGCCTGGGGAACGGATGGAAAGGATGGAGGTCACACTCATACCATCTATAGCTGGTCACCTGGCGCAATAAATGCCAATTCAATATGGGTGTAATTACCTCTTCCTACCCCTAATAACGCCACGGGGTGGAGTTTTAATGTACAATGCCATGCTTTAATGTTCCCTGGGGAATTACTGAACATCATGACCAATGGAAAACAGATGATCATTCCCTGCAATATACTGAACTGTTAAACGCCACCTGGTGTATTAAACACCCCGAGAGTAATGGTAGCAATTGCCCCAACGCTTGTCAAGAACCAGGGTTCAAGGGAGCCTGGGAAAAACATCCCCTCAATTGCACATGGGGACCTGACTGGATTGCGCAAAGGAATGGGGCACCACCAGTAAAAAAAAAACACACACTTTGGGACTGCCAAACAGAAATGCAATGTAAAAACATAGATAAAAGGCCATTATTGTGATGATACATGCCCCGCCCCATTCAGGAAGCTTTGGTACAGGGCTGTCTGTGTAGTAATACCAGCTATGTGTGGCCCACTGCCCTAAAATGTAACGCTTATGGGACTGTCCTCTTCATGCCCCCACACAAGGCATATGCCAAACATCTGATGTGCCCGCCCTCCCGATCTAGAGTCGGCATACTCCAGTGGCTGTCTGTATTCCCGGCTACACCCAACTGTTCCCGGGATGGCCTGCACAGTAGCCCTGCCTTCCCTTTGTCCCATTTACCGAGAAGGGCCTATAGCCCCTAAGTGGTGGGATCGCAGCCCCGGGAGATACAACCGCTAAAGAAGGGAACGTGGCAAAGAGCAAAAACGCGACTGGGATAGTGGCTGGAGGCCATGTTCGGAATGGGGACTGCCTCCCTCAAAAACCCACAAGCCATTTATGACCTATTGATGCAAGTATCTATTTGAGCCAATTCTACATCTGACAGCTTAGAACTCTTGAATGAACAATTACAACACACCAGCAAAATGACCGCCCAGCACCGAGCGGGAGTAGACCTGATGCTGCTAAAGGAACACCTTTAGTATGGAGTGCTAAATTGATGAGTAGATGACTGCTGCGTTTATATCCCAAATGTATCCATACCCCTCCGAACCCAAATCGACAAAATGAAGAAAGTAGCAAAGGACTCAGAGGCAATTGCTGCCCATTAAACATCAACTGGTGGGAAAGATTTCCAGTGTGTTCGGGTTTTCCCTGTCGGGATGGTTAACCAGTCTTTTACAATCCTTGATAGTGGTTATAATCATAATTATTGCCATTTGTATTGTATTAAGTTGTGTTAAACATATGATAACGTGGTTCGTATCCGTTGTTACGTATGCTCCTTTAGAACTAACCCAAATAGCAGATGTTCCGTTAGAATTGTAAAAAGCCAAAGAAATGATGATTCATGATGAGCATCAATTCTCACCGAAACTGCGCTCCCTTTTAACTTTGGAGGCAAGAGGTGACTGTACCACCACTCCAAAGAAACCAGTCGGATCGTGACTGTGGTCACGGGTGGAGTGTGGCAGGTGCACCCGCCCCGATAAAGAGCAAAACTTCTCAACTGCTGAAAGGAAAGACTTAAAACTAGAAGCCGCGGTTTGTGGGGTCGAGCGGCCAGCCATGTGATGACTGGAGTCACGTAGACAGTGAAAGTTTCCAGACCGCTGACCATATATGACCACGAGCCCCGATCCGACTTCGGGTATAAATGGAGCCCGCCGGAAGAGCCCTTTGAGCCCGTCTTCCTCGAGCAGCGGGTCTGCAGTCAGAGACTCTCCCCTTCCATCGGGATGCCATCTAAGGAAACTCCCCGGGGTTGAGTGCCTCGCCTTACCGGTGAGTGAGTGCGCATTTTGAGTCATCATTTTAAGCTTACATTTGGTTATAGTGTGTGTAGTGATAGTTCCCAGCTGACACCCTGAACCTGTAACTAAGTTGTGTTTATCGCAGTGTTTACGACCTGATATTCCTGTCCAATCTGGCTGTTGTATCTCAATACAACATAACATTCCTGTTCACTTGGACCGTTCTATGTTGATATCATTAAAGAAGATTGACTTTTGAAATATATTGCTGTCTAGTCTTCCTGCGACAACCTCTCATGAAGTTCTTTCCCCTCCATTCCTCTTGAACCCCTATTGCCTTGACCATTTCACTGGCTTCAATTCTTCTTGTCATCTGGACTATTGTTTTGCTTTCCATACATATCCACTTCCACTCACGCAGAGTTTCTTTTCCATCTTTCTATCAACCAAAAGCCACTTTCTTCTTTTAGTGTTTTTACTGTAGATTTCCTTTATTTAACTACTTTTTTCTGAGGAACAGCCAGTGTCTAGGCAACTTTCGACTTAATAGCCAACTTTTGTCCGCGCTCTGAAAGGTGGTGTAGGCTAGACCTAATGTGCCGGGTAATACAACAGCACATTCACAGTCACTGCTTCCTAGTCATTCCTTCTCTTTCAGACCGGAGCAGCTTAGTCAGAAAGACAATACTTTTGAATTGAAAAGGGGACATGGTCAGGGGCTGTAGAGTAAATGCTTTACTGCTGGTGCAAGGCACAGCTACCCATCTTGCTACTCAGTGTAAATACACTCAAATATAGTTGTTGTTGTTGACAAGAAAAGCTAACTCCACAAAGCCCCTTTGCTTATGACTTCTGGGTTTTCTGTAACGACCTAGAAAGGAGGGAGGATGCCCAAAAAAGGGACCTACCCCACTCTATGTTTACTATGTCCGCTTCATAATGCCAGTACTTGGAAAAAAACTAACCTCATAATCTTTTATGTATTAGATGCTTCAGGTGAGCCAACTAAATAAGCTGCAAGGATTGCTGCAGGAATTATGATCCAAAAATCCTTGGGTAGTTGCCAGGTCTGAAGGATGAGTTCCTCCCTGATGTTAGGACAGGTCTATTTGCTTCTGTGTGACCCGCAGTCAAAGCAAGGAAGCTGAGAAGGGACAGGCTCTGTTCAAGGGCAGGATGAAGACAGGAAGCCTATATGGAGAAAAGGAGGGTAAGAGGGAACACGGTCTCCCATTTTTCTTGTGGCTATATTCTGAAATCAGATGTCTAAAGGTTTACTGCCCACCAGAAACAGCATGAGTAGCTCCAGCAAATTTCAGTTCTGGCTTTCTTGCAATTCCCCGTCGCTAGCGGGCTAGCAGTCGTGCTGGAGGAGTAATCGCAGGAGACCAGCTCCTCAGGAACAGACAATCCCAGCTCCACTTCTCCTCACCACAAGTTAAGGAAATACGTTAGACTATTCTTAAATCATAAGCTTGCTGGGTAATGACTGTCCCACCTGAGCATGCACAGCACTTATCACCCAGCTGCTAATTGCTAGTTTTGATTTGGACCAATAGAGACAGACTGGGAAAAAAAATAAATATTGAGGAGAGACTCCTATTAAATTAGTGAGTCAGCCTCTGAGAAGGGCTGTAGCTCTCTCTGCAGGGTAATCTTGCCTCCCTGAGGCCTCCCCCCTCTCTCTTCTCCCTTTAACAGTTCTATTTTGTGGAGCTACAAGACTTTTTTCTCCTGCTGAGTGCTGGGTTAACAAATGCAGGAGGCATCTATTAACAGTATTCTTTGGAGACCACCTACAGCAGTGGGAGAACAATGCAACTCGAACCATTACTAATGCGTAGCCCAGAAATGTTTTTAAATGTAAACCCATTAGTCACACTTAATGTTTATTGAACTCAAACCATATTATTATCCCCTCATTATTTTACCTGGTTTATTTTAGACCACTTATCTCAGGGTGCCATAGCCACCTGCTGAGTGCCTTGGACTGGAGTGTTTGCAGTAATCAAAGACTCTTAAAAAGAAGTATGCTCTGACTAAAGGGCAACCTGGGCAAATGCCCATAATTGTATTCTTTACTCAGTGCTGCAGCTGTTGGGTGAGTGGTAGCTTGGTCCCTCATTGGTCTCTGAGGAGGTACCCTTAAGGTACAGTCCTTAGGCTTCACCATAAAAATCACAGGAAAATGAAGGTTGGAAGGGCCTCTGGGGAGGTCTCTTGTCCAACCTCCAGCTCAAAGTGGGTCCAGCCAGGATCATGGCCTTGTCCACATGGGTGTTGGAGATCTCCAAGGACAGAGAGGGTGTAAAGAAGATGGAGCCAGGCTCTTCTCAGCGTGCCAATGACAGGACAAGAGGCAACGGGCACAAACTCAAACACAGGAGGTTACGTTTGAACATCAGGAAACACTTTCTCACTGTGGGGGTGACTGAGCCCTGGCACAGGGTGCCCTGAAAAGTTGTGGAGTCTCCATCCTTGGCATATTCAAAAGCCATCTGGACGTGGTCCTATGCACTCTAGGGGACCCTACATGAGCAAGGGGTTGGACCAGATGGCTCTGGAGGTCCCTTCCAACCTCAACCATTCTGAAATTCTGTGAGACTTCTCAGAAGCCAACAAGCTTCGTGAAGCTCTGCTCTGCTTTCTGAACTGATGAAAAGCCACAGACATCTGATTTCCAGAAACACCTGCAGAGCAGCCTACACTCTCCAGACCACATTCAGCCTCTCCCCGTGCCACCACGTATGCAAGGACACAGTGCAAGGCAGTTCCCAGCAAGACCCATCCAAGCATCCTGCTCCTGTCCCCCTCTGCTAAGCTAAGTGTCTGGGAACCCTTGTCTTCCTCCAGGGAGACTTTGACTGTGAAAGGACCTCCACCATCATCAGGTTAGCACTTCTCTATGCTGCAGTGCCTGCTCAGCCCAGTCCCTCGGAGCACCAGGATTGCCCACCCAGTATGCTCCGCTGTGGCTGACCCTGTGATGTGAAGGCACAGGCTGTTTCATGGGATGAGGTAAGGTGCACAGATAAAAGCACTGGGATCCAGGACTCCTGGGTTCTCTCTTTGCTGCTAGAGGATTTGCCTTGGTGGCTAAAGCAGGAGTGAGGAAGGCTGGCTCTCTCCCAAACCCTCCTCGGTGTCAGGAGCAGCAAGGGTGGCTGCTCCATGAGGAAAGGGGAGCCGGAGCCGAGCGAGGGTAACTACACAGCAGAGGCGGTAGCCTCACCAACAAGGATGCAGTCCCACATATCCTAGTAAGGCTGGTAGGACAGACCCGGTGAGACCTGCAGCTCAAAAGCCAAATCCAATCAAAGGCAGGGGGAGTCCCCACCGAGCTTCTTAGCAGCACCTCCTCCAACAGCTCTCTTCAAAGCCCAATGCCTGCACCATACCTAAGTTGACCCTGAACCAGGCAGCCAAACCCCCAGGAGGAGGGGGATGCACTCAAGCCCTGCCACTGCACCTCTGCGCGACACAAGTAGGTCCTGGCCCTTCTCTGTTCCTCCATTTCCCCACCTGGGTAGCAGAGTGGACACATCCCTGAGCTCTGATCAGACAGCAAGCACTCGTGGGCCAGCGAGCAATTGCTCTTTGAGGCAAGGATTCCTGCTGGTGCCCTGCCGGCTGCCAGCTGGAACCAGCACCCTTCTTCAGGTTTACCCATGCTGGCAAGTGCTGGAGCCCAGTATCACAAGTCAGGGACCTGGAGAGAGCAACAACTGGCCCCAAGTCCCCCAAGGCAGTAAGAACTGAGCTACCATCCCATCCTGTGCTTCAGGATACCTCAGCATGCATCTAAATATTTATTTTACTTATGCAAAGAAGTGAGATGAAGAAACTTAATACTGGTGGACAGAAACCTGTTTTCATCAGAGCTAGCAGGCACTACTGGAATCATCTAAACGATCTGCAAGCAATTAAGACAATTAAAGTGAAGGTCGCTAGAAGTGCACACTAAGCAGCCATCCTGACAGAGCACTTAAGTACAGAAGAGCTGGATACTGCAATGAAAACACTTTGCACAAACACAGCTCTGTTGGATTAGAGACTGACTTCTCCAAGGGGACAGACACTGTGCAGTGTCTGATGAGGGGGAGCATGGGGCATGTGTTGGGCAGTGGGGCTGCACTGGTGCAGGGATGGGTCACAGGCGGGAGGCACAACACAACGATCAGGATGTGGAAGCAAGGACAGGCTATGAAGGAGAAATTAAGAAATATGACCTCAGTATACAGGCATGTTTTCAGGAAAGCGAAAGCTCATCAACCTGGAGCTGATGGGGGCTGCAAGCAACATGAAGAGCAAAATGAAGAGGTTCACCCACTGTGTCTGCAGTAAAAGGCTAGAAAAGGCACACGGGAGTGGCTGCAGAATGGAGAGGTGGGTCTCATAGCAGCAGAGACAGACGGGGATGAGTGACTCAATGCCTTTTTTGGCATAACCTCACAAACAGCTGCACAAGCCAGAGGCTGGCCCCTGCCCTAACACCTCCCACATCACAAGCACCTGCACAACCCACCTGCAACCTCTTGCCCTATCCACTACTCTGCCACCAATGACAACACAAGCAGCTGCACAGGGCAGGGGCCTGCTCCTAAACTACCATCTCCTTGCCAGCATGGGACATCACAAGCACCTCCTTCAGCCCAAGCCACCTCCTGCCCTAGCACTTCCTCACGCACCTAGCACCTCACAAGCACCTGCACAAGCCAGGGGCTGGCCACTGGCCTCACACCTCCTCAACCACCTGCGACCTCACAAGCACCCGCACAAGCCACGGGCCTCCTCCTGCCCTAGCACATCTGCACGGAAATACCACAACACAAGCACCTCCACAAGCCACCTCTCCTTTCAGTCCCACTCACATCCTCACAAAACACTCACCTCAAAAGCACCTTCGCAAGCCTGCGGCCTGCTTCTGCCCAACCACCTCAGCACTCAGCACTGACATCGCAGGCACCTGCACAAGCCAGGGCCCTGCTCCTGCCCTATCACCTACTCACCCACCAGGGACATCACAAACACCTCCACAAGCCACCTCCAGCTTCCTGCCCTAACTGCTACACAGCCAACACTGACCTCACAAGCACCTGCACAAGCCACCTGCGCACTCCTGCCCTATCACCTACTGCTCCACCACTGACAACATATGCCCCTGCACAAACCAGGGACGGCCTCCTGCCCTAGCAATGACTTGCCAACATTACATCACTAGCAGCTGCACAAGCCACGGGCCTCCTCCTGCCCTAACACCTCATCACTCATCACTGACATCACAGGCACCTGCACAAATCAGGGGCCTGCTCCTGCCCTATTTCCTTCTCAGGCACCTGTGACACCATAACCAGCTGCACATGCAGGGTTCCTGCTCCAGCCCTATCCCCTACTCAGGGATATGTGATATCACAAGGACATGTAAAAGCCAAGCTCCTTCTCCTGCCCTAACACCTACTCAGCCTCCAGTGACATCACAAGCACTTGTACAGCAGGACTGTCTTCACTGACAACACCCTGTGGTTTTCACCTCCATGTCCTTCACTGTCTCCCATCTCCCCATGCTCTCCCCTCACCCAGGCACCTTTCTTACCCTCCCCACCACCTCCAGTGCTCCTGTCTGTCTTTCTGTTGCTCTGGCAGATGTCACCTTGAAAGCGCTGTCCTAGCCAGCTCACCTGCCTCTCTTTCGCTTTTCCCTCTGCTCTTATTGTGACTGCGCCAGCTGTCTGATGCACTTTTGGACCTCATGGGCCCTCTTGTCCTGCCTCCCTTCTCCTGTGAAATCCCGTTCCTGCAAAAGAATTGACATCCAGTCAGTGCCTCCTCTGTGGCATCTTCCTGAGCTGCACAGCTGGTGGGAACTGTCACCATCAGCCCCAGCAGTGCCTGAAGTCTTCTCCTGGCACAGGAACAGCTCTGGTGTGCTTGGTGTGTACCATGCTCCCTGAAGGAGAACAGCAACACTCAAAGTTGATCCTGGGCAATGTCCAGCTGAGAAGAGTCTCATCTGAAGGCAGGTTGGCAGCAGACCCTGAGGCTGTGCCAGCAGTGGCCACATGTGGCTCCTTCCACCAGGATTTGGGAAAGCCCGTTCCCAGCTGTGAGCACCAGGCCAAGGGCATGGGGCAGAAACAGCCCCCTCCCCCAAGGGCCCCAGCCCCCAACTGCCCTCTGTCCCCAAACTACTAAAACTTCCAAACAGGCTCTGCCTCTAACTGAATGATCTTCACTTTTCAGAAAAGAATCCGGATACTTTCATCTAGCATTGGTTGAAAACAAAACCACTCTGCCCTGCCACAAACGTAAACAAATCAGTACATTAAGTTTCCTTTTAGTTCATCAAATTAAGACACAAGGCTGTCAGTTGTGCTTTCTGGTTATTGTGCCTGTTACTTTGCTGTGTTCACATATAAGAAGAGGAAAGAAAAATCTAGAAACCTCTCCTAACTAGGTCAGAGGCATAGTCACTCTCACAAACATTGCTCCACACTGAGTCAACAAGCTCAGCCAAGAAATGCTGAGCAAATGGCCCAGCTGCAGCTTTCTCCCAGGGGTCCTCCTCTTTCTGCAGCGTTTGCGTCTGCTGCTGTTAGCAAGGTGCCTGCCAAGACAACGCTGCATGTAAAGATTCAGCCTCTTGCTGGTTCGTCTTTGACCTGGCTTTAGAAGAGTGACCACAATGGGCAACTCATCAATCCACACCAAATCACGGACATCAGTATTTGCATTAATCGGTCCCTCCTGTCTCTCTGTAGGAAAAAAACCCAAACCATGTTCCTCTGAAGAAGGGTTTGAAAGCACGCTCATCTTCAACTAGAGAGTAGCAAAACTCCCACAGACTACAGGGAAACTCTTTCCTTGGCGTACCAGTCTTCTTTTTGCTGTAAGGCACTGTGACGGGCCAAACTAATCCTCTCCTGCTGCCTTAGCATGCACTAGTCTAATGACACATTGCTTTATTGGGCTTGCAGAGAAAGATGACGGCTAGCCTTGGGACAACCTGAAGGTTGTCCAGGATTTTCCGCACTTTTCAGCATTCATGTTTGATATCCTGGTTGGTATAAGTAAAGACTGAAGAAAGAAATGGATAAGGTTGATGAACATTGAATCATTGTTAGTATAAAGGTGGATAATTATTACTATAGTGGTGACAATTTTTTTAATGTAAACAAAATTGTATTATTATAAATAAATATCATTATCAAGAAGCAGCCTTGCCTTCTCTGTTGACTACTAATTGCATATTGCTCTTATCATTCCCTGGAAATCACAAATCCATGTGCACCGCTACTTAGCTTATCAGGTAGGAGGATGCCTTTTTTGTAGTTCAGGGCCTTGCAAGTATCCATTTAGGATGTCACCGTGATGAAAACGGCCGAGCGAACTGCTTGACTTGCAACCCCACCAGGTACAGAAGGAAAATTGCTGTCAGGTTTGTCCTCTTGCTCAGACATCTAGCCGCACAAGGTGACCAGAGCGTGACTGCTTCCATGAAAGATACGTGGGGTTTGCTGTTCACCTGGACTCCACCGCTGCTCTCAGACCCCTTCCCAACCCCTCTCCCGCTGCATTCTACTTCTATAGGGCACAGAATTCCTAAGCATTGTCATTTGGAGTTGAAAAGGCACAACCAATGCCCAAAGAGAAGCACCTTTGCTCATTTTGCAGTTAACGTCACAGCAGAATGCGGAGCAGTTCCTGTACGTGTCTACCCTGGTTTTGCATCAGAAAGGATTTCACGCACGGGATGCCTTTGCAACAGGGTTTGTGAGCCTGCCTTTGCCTCATACCTCTCCTGCTTCTGCTTGCTTGCCAGGGCTCCTCCTGGCTCTGCCACGCTGGAGAGCAAAGCGGGGGTCTTTCAGGAGGCGCATCTGTCTGACATGCCACATTCGCCTCTATTCCACTGTCACCAGGCTCTTGCGACTGCAGCTCTGGAAAGCAAAAGCATGAGGAATGACACGTGTTGGGGTTGGCGGAGCTTTAAAAGTCATGACTACACCTGATGATTCAGCAGGGTAAACTAGATCCAAAGAATGTGTGGGAACATGACTTCTGTGAAGTAAAGAAGGAAAAAATATACCCCAACAGAAGATGGACATCGGCTGTCTCTGTCAGCCCTCTGATGCCATGTGCTCTGCAACCTCTGCTGCCCTGCTTGGGAAGGATTCCTAAAACGCTATGTCACGCAGAAGATGTCAGACCACTGGGTCTCACCATGAAGAAGAACAAACACTTCCTCTTCGTTTGAGGAACGAACGATTCAATCAACAAACGATTGAGTCAGTGGTGACAAGGCAAATGCAAGAGAAGGACACTGGCAGCCTCTCTGCTAACCATCGATGTTGAAAAAACACGTCTCTTCCTTCATCACCTCATCCTCCTCAGAGGAAAAGGCAGAACAGGGAACACACAATCTAGTGGGTCAGGACAACCATGTTCTCTTTCTACCCCTGCCAGAAGTGTCCCTGAGGAAAACAGCGCATCTGAAACACCTCTACTTGATTTGAATGGTACCCATCTCCTACAGCAGAGCTAAGAGACCTTCCTCAGAAACATCACAGAATCACAAAATAACAGCTATTGAGCACACAAGATGGTCCGCACTTGTCAGTGGGAAGGGCACGAGACCAAAACTTCCACACCAGACGAGGTCAAGCGCTATGTCAGTGGAGAAAAGCCTCTGTGCAGCTGGGCAGCAGCGCGGGAATGTTCACAAACCTCAGTCCGTGTCTGATGAGCATCTGGAAGGAGTAAAGAAGCCCTGGCTTGTCTCCCAGGATGTGTGCTGAAACCTGAGTGAAGGTCATTGGCCCTCTGGAAGAAGGTCACCCTCTTTAGGGTGACACGTTTATTAGTGTTAAAAGTGACTAATTAGACTAAAAGACTGTACTGGGAATGGAGCCAGGGGATCCAGTCTGTACTGGGACACGGCTCCGTCTGTACTGGGAAGGGGCCAGGGGGTCCATTTGTACAGGGACATGGGCCAGTCTCTACTGGGACACAACCAGGAGATCCACTTTTTACTGGGACTGGGCAATGACTATACATGGAATGGAGCCAGGGAATCCAGTTTGTACTGGGACGGGCTCACTCTGTACTGGGAAGTGGCCAGGGGGTCCAAAAAGTACTGGGACGGGGCTCAGTCTATACTTGGAGGTGGCCAGGGGATTCACTTTGCACAGGGACAGGGACCAGTCTGTACAGGCAGGGGTCCAAAACGGACCCCTGCAAGCGCAGAGCCCCGGTGTTGGTGGTGCTGTGAAGGCGCTGCCAAGGGAAGGTGAGGGCCACCAACAGCTTTCAGTCCTGGCCACTTGTGTGTGGGAGCCCGAGGTGGAGGGTGTCCATATTGGACCTGGCTCTGGCAAGGCTGAGGGGGTAGGTGAAGTGAGGATGAGGTGGCAGAGCAAGCACAGAGCCCCTTCCCCCTGCGCTGCCTCCCTACCACAGAGAAAACGCTTCCCGCACACTGCCGGTTAAGACTCAGAAAGGCTTTCCCTGTGCTCACTCATTACGACACAGAAAGGCTTCCCCTCTCCTACCTCGGTACGTCGCAGGAACCCTTACCCTGCGCTGCCTCAGCAGGACACAGAAAGGCTTTCCCTGAGCTGGCTCGGTACGACAGAGAAAGGCTTCCCCCACGCTATCTCAGGGAGACACAGAAAGGCTTCCCTCGCGATCATTCAGCTGTCTTGGAGAGGTCCAGAGGAGCTACCAGGCATGGCCCTACCTCTAACATTGACAAAGCGCCCAGGTGGAGGACTGGGCTGCCACCCGGGATTTCAGCTGTCTCCACAAGATACCAACACACTCCTGGAGATGAATGGGAAAATTCCTGGAGAGCTAACACGAATGGACTTGCCTACAACATGGACAAAACTCCTCGACTAGCTATCTTGGAGGAGTCTGCGGCTGATCCTTTGGAATTCACCTGTCTCCAGAGAAAGCCCAAATGCTCCCGCAGATGCCTCGGAGGAGTCCCAGAGAGATACAGGGCACGGACCTGACTCCAACACACACAAAACACCTTGCGTAGCTACCTTGCAAAAGTCTGGGATGGCTACCTGCGCAATTCAGCTGTCTCCAGGGGAGGCCAAAACACTCTGGACGTTCCTCGGAGGAGTCCTGGGGAGCTACAGGGCATGGACCTGCTTCCCATTTCTATCAGCAATCAGTCATAGAGTATCAATCAATAGGATGGCAACACTCAAGAAGAGCAGCAATCAATCGTTAGAGCAACAAGCAATCTTTTAGCAATAATCAACAGAACAGCAACAACCAAGTAGGTGTTTGCGATTGCAGGGTACCACAAACTTATCATCCAGCCTTACCCACAAAAACGTGTGACGTGCTGAGTAAGTGTGGGAGAGTCAGGTGGACTTTGACATACACACTGCTACCACGGACTGGGTTTGTCACCTATTTACAAGTATCCGATGCTCTGAAGCTGCCCAAGGTCAGCATGCCCTTGCTACTGGAGGTTTCTTGCTCTGTGTAGGCACTAAAGAAGACATTTCAAGTGACAGACTATTTTAAACTGGTAAAGCACAGCAGACGGTTTATGAGCTGCTGAGAATTAGCTCCCACACAAATCAGGAGCAAGGGCAAAGCCTGTATATTTCAAATGCATTTGAGTTTACATGACTCTTCAACATACGCGAGTGCCTGCAGAAATGCCCGGCTCCTTGAGCCTCGGCCCAAGGCTGCAGCACAAGGCCGGCACCAGCTGGGGATTCGCTAGGAAAAACCAGGCAGGGCTGACCCTGAGTCCCCGCACGCAGCCCCAGCCCTGGGACCTGATTCACCTGTCCCTTTGCCCATCGCTGCCACGGGATCCAGAAAGCAGCGCCACCAGCCCTCACGTGTCCTGAGCCCATCTCTTCACAGCTGCTGGACATGGACCCGTCCTGGGACTCAACAGGCCTAAAAAGAAGAGAAATTGCCCAGAATTAAGCTGTTCTCAAGTTTTGGCAGGCCAGCATGTTTTTCTGAGCTGCCTGCAGGTGCTGTTCCTGGGAGTGCTCAAAGAAACAGGGCAGCTGCCTGTACCTGCGGGCAAGGCAGTGGATTGTGTGCAGTGGGAAGTGAGCAGTGGTTTGTGCGATGCTGTTGAATGGGTCGAGCTTTAAAGGTGTCCAAACCTGCTACTCCTGCTTTCCTTTTTCCTTGCAGGTTGCATTTGGAGTTTCAGATGGAGCCGGGGGGCAGTGTTAAGCCAAAAACCAAACAAGCAAGAAAGAAACAAACAAATAGCTGGGAAGGTTTCTTCCCCCTAGCTGGGCTGTTTTCCCTCAGTTCCTGAACACTCTGCATGCAATGATCATCACCAATTTAGGGCGCAGGATTGGGCACAGGGCAGGCTTTTGCAGGCCAGCACGTTCCTTGAGGCTCTTGGTAATGCAGCCTCCTGGGGAGTGCTCAAGAAATGGGGGCAGTCGCCCATAGTTGCTGGTTTGGTTCTTTCTCCCCCTCTCTCTCTCTTTGGCTCACTGTGCCTATTTCTTAATTCCTCCCTCTCTTTGTCTTTAGCCCATCACCATTTTTGGTCGTTCTTTTTCTTTCTCTGCCCACCTCCCTGTCTCTATTTCTAATTCCTCCCTCTCTCTTCTATAGCCAGGGCTATTTTTTCTTTCTCACCTTTCTCTCTCCCGCTCCCTGTCCTTCTCTTTTTTCCTATCTCTGTGTTCCTGCTTCGCTGGTCGTCTTTTTTCTCCCTGTCCTGCAGCCTGTCCTGTAGCCCCTGCTCAGCTGGCTGCGCCTTCTCTCTTTCTTCTCTGTG
The DNA here is from genome assembly GCF_018139145.2 of Gymnogyps californianus. Lineage (NCBI taxonomy): Eukaryota > Metazoa > Chordata > Aves > Accipitriformes > Cathartidae > Gymnogyps > Gymnogyps californianus. Next base: position 130,009 of record NC_059496.1, read on the forward strand.
CCTCTCGCCAGCTCCCCGTCCCTTTTCGCTCTTCCTCTGCCTTCAGCCTGAGGCCATCGTTGTTCTGTCCCTTCGCCGCCTCCCTCTCCTCACCCGCATCCTTCTCTGTGTTTCTCACTCTCTGGATTGTTTTCCCGTACATTCTCTTGCTCTCTGTCCTGCGCTCTGTCCCCTGCTTCTCCCTTTCTCTCTCTCAGCCTTTCCCCTCTCTGTGCCTTCTGTCCTGCTCCCTCTCCCATTTCTCTGCCACTCCGCTCTCCTGCTGCCTTTTCCGTCTCTCTCCCCTCCGTCCCACTCCCTCACCCTGCCCGTGTCGCTCCCTCTGTCTGTCCTTCCTCCTGTCCTCCTCTGCCCTCTCTGTCCCTCTGTCCTGCTGCTCATCACTATATTCCTGGCTGCCCCCTGCCCCCTTCCCCTCCATCTCCTTCTCCCTGGCCCTGGGCCCGCTCCTCACCAGGGGTTTCCTTTCTCCACTCCCTGACCAGCTCCTGCTTTCTTCCTGCCGTCCCTCTCTCCTGCTCCCGTCCCTCTCCTGCCACTCTCCGCCCACCCCACCCCTCTCTGCCCCTCTGCCCCTCTCTCCTCCTCCTCCTCCCTGCTCCACCAAGGCTCTGGGACTGGGACTGGGCTGCCCCGGGAGGCGGCCATGGGGCCTGTGGAGGAGTGGGATCCAGCCGGAAGGGTGTGTCCCCGCAGGGTCAGACAGGAGGAAGGAGCACCCAATGGCATGCCAGGGGCTTTAGTCCTGGGTACTGGGCTGATGGGCGGCCATGTTGGTTCCAGGGCATGCTGGGAGCTGTAGTTTCCAGCACTCCGCTTCCCAGTGGCCATGTTGTTCCCAGGTAAAGTGGAAGGCGCAGTCTCTGCTCCAGCCACGGACCCGTGCCATTCCCTGCCAGCTTTGTGCAGTTCTTTGTGGGGCTCCTGCCGTGCTCCCACAGGGAAGGTGCCAGGACTGAAAACTCTTGCTGGCCCTCACCTTCCCTTGGCAGCCCTTTCACACCCCACCAGCATGGGGCTCGGGGCTTGCTTAGCAACATAACGCTCCCCTCATTCTCTCAATCTTGCCAGAGCTTCCCATTTCATCAGCAATCAGTGATCGAGTGTTGTGGAAGGTGGCAAAGCAGAGCTAGGGACCATGCAGACCACACCCAAACGAGACCTAAACAGCATGTGGCAATAATGGCATAAGGCTGTTAGGCGTGTAATAGCACAGGAACGTATAGAAATTAGAGAGGCTGTTAATATGTTTTGTAGGGCTTTAAGGACTTTGCTTAGCTGCTTAAAAGTAGTCCTTCATGATAAAGCAGGACTTCATAACTTGCTTAATGTTGTTGCTTAACGTTCACCTATAATCTGATGGCAGGAGTAAGAGATTTGGAAAGCCCCAGAGCCAGTTTGGCCCAGGAAAAGGAGACAAGTAACAAGTAGCCTAAAACAGCAGGAAGAACCAGCTGAGAGACGAGAAAAAGCACCCAATGAGAGAGAAGATGACCCCAGACTCGAATCTTACCATTGGGCCAGACTATGGTGGGGGGTGGGAATTTAGATTGTAAGGGCATAATTGCCCAGGGAATGTGGTGTTCTGGTTCCCTCTCCAGAGACAGCCAGCTTGAGCTGTCTGAATTTGGGCACCATAGATAGAGTAAATTAGGCTTTTATTTTGAAGGCCTTGATTAGAGAGTCTGCTTTGGAACCTTGGCTGGAGCCTGAGGGAAGAAGCAGCGCCCGAGGGTGAGTGTGTGTGTGTGAGGAGTCGAAAGGGGCACCCGTCGGCTCACTGGAGTTGCCCGCTGCGAAGGGACGCCGGTCCTAGCAGTTAAAGTCTCGGGTGGTGTGTGTGCGACTCCTTGATTGGTGTGTGAATGCTCAGGCAGCGGCTTCCCCCTTAACAGTTTGGCACCCCAGATGGGACCCTAGGTCACTCTCGGAACCTCTTGGATCCAGACCTCTGACTGGCAGCAGAGGGTGAGTTCACCCGAGGATTTTGGACACGGGACGCACCGAATTGCTAGAGTGGTGAGTGTTAAACCCCTAAATCTAAATTCAATACAGGGAAAAGGACAGAATTCGGGGGGGTTCAAGTCCTGCCCGAGGTGTGTAGCCTGATCAGCATAAATCGCACACCAGTTTGTACGCAGTCTGATCAACAGAAGACGTCTGATTAAAAGGGGGTTCGAGTCCTGCCCAGATTAGAGGTTTTGAGAGATTTTAAAGGGGGGGGTTGAGTCCCACCCAGATTAAATCATGAGTAACGTAACTGGAGTAGAGAGGAGACGCCCTTAGTAGAGATATTACAAAACTGGGAAAAAATCTGTGGTGCAAATTCACTACTAAAGGAGGACGCAGTAGTTCTATGTCAACAATGGTGGCCATTCATCACCCGCCATGGAGATATTGAAGATCAGTGGCCACCACAAGGGAGTTTTGACCAACATCGACTGACCTTTGTGCGAGACCAGCTTCAGTACCGGTTTCCCGGGACACATGGATTATTGGTATGTGTGGGATGAATGGGTGCGGGAGAGACAACATCCAGGGAGGCAAAAGGGGCTGAGGGAAAACTAACCTGTAAGGTAACTTTGGCCGTAGGAAGGCTACAGCCCGAACGACGACCAGACAAGGCCCTCCCCGACTCCTGCCCCACCTTACAGCCCCTGTACCGACCTCTCCCCAGACCTTCCTGTAGCAAGGGTGGGACTTTGCCCCATGGTTTCAAATGTTTTGACTAATCTGGCCGCTTTACGGCCAGGGGTGACTATGCATGCCCCACATCGACGGTTTATACTAATCCATCGTGGAACCCAAATGATTTAGCCTTATGGGGGTGTACAGTGCCAAGATTAAGGGAGGATGCAGAAACACGGGCACAGTTATTGTCAAATCTCTGCACGGGACACAATCCTAACCGGGGGGACACCCAAATCTTATTCCGAGAATCATTCTGCCCAGATGAAAGAGAGAAGGTATTAACTAAGGATGCGGAATTAGCACGACAGGTGGGAGGAGGAGAAATCCGTGGCCGACGCTAAATCCGAACGGGAACTATAATATGGCCAGAGACAGAGCCCATTGCCAAACAGCCCTAAAAATTTAAAAAGGCAATTGGAGCATGTGGAGAACGTAGGTGATGTTCACAGAAGACGATGTTAAATTTTACCTGGCAGAATTAGCACTTGCTTTAGACCATGTACATAGTGGTGGAATAATATACCAGGACCTAAAACCAGAAAACATCCTTCTTTGATGAGTCTTCTGCGAGTGCTCTTCAAAAGAAACCCAGCAAACAGATTAGGAGCAGGCCTAGATGGAGTTGAAGAAATTAAGAGGCATGCATTCTTTTCCAAAATAGATTGGAATAATTGTACAGGAGAGAAATTGATCCCCCTTTTAAACCTGCAACTGGCAGACCTGAAGATACGTTTTATTTTGACCCTGAGTTTACAGCAAAAACTCCAGAAGATTTGCCTGGTCTCCCACCTAGTGCTAATGCGCATCAACTTGTTCGGGATTTAGTTCTGTAGCTATTGCATCAAATGACGAAAGCCAGGCAGTGCAGACAGTTGGAGTGCATTCCGTTGTCCAGCAGTTGCACAGGAACAGCATTCAGTTTACTGATAGATACGAAGTGAAGGAAGATATCAGAGTTGGGTCTTACTCTGTCTATAAGAGATGTATTCATAAAGCTTTAAACAGGAATATGCTGTAAAGATTATAGACAAGAGTAAAGAGATCCAAGAAAGGAGATTGAAATCCTACTGCGCTATGGCCACCATCCAAATATTATTACCCTAAAAGATGTGCATGATGATGGAAAATACGCATACATAGTAACAGAACTTACAAAAGGAGGGCAACTGCTGGATAAAATTCATAGACAAATTTTTTTCTCGGAACGAGAAGCTAGTGCCGTTCTGTTCACAATAACAAGAACGGTTGAGTACCTCCATGCGCAAGGGGTTGTTCATGGAGAGCTGAAGCCTAGCAATATTCTTTATGTTGATGAATCTGGTAATCCAGAATCCATTCGACTTTGTGAATTTGGCCTTGCAAAACAACTACGAGTAGAAAATGGCCTTCTGAGGAGTCCATGTTACACAGCAAGTTTTGCTGCACCAGAGGTTTTACAGGGCAAGGTTACGATGCTGCATGGGACATATGGAGCCTTGGTGTTCTACTTTATACCATGCTTGCTGGCTACCCTCCTTTTGTAACTGGTCCTGATGATACCCCAGAGGAGATTTTGGCCCGAATAGGTAGCGGGAAGTTGTCTCTCAGCGGTGGTTATTGGAATACCGTTTCAGATACAGCTAAGGACCTTCTTTCAAAAATGCTTCATGTTAACCCACATCAAAGACTGACTGCAGCCCAAGTCCTCAGTCACCCCTGGATAGTTTGCTGTGACCAGTTGCCTCAATACCAGCTAAACAGGCAGGATGCTCCCCATGTAGTGAAGGGTGCAAGAGCAGCAGCTTACTCTGCTTTGACTCGTAATCAGTCACCAGTTTTGGGAGCCAGTCGGCCATTCTCCTCTTGCTCAGAGCATTATTTTTCATAAGGAATGGGTTTTTTAATCCCCTAAAATATTCTTTGTTACAGGTAGAGATGGACAGTTTATGTTAAGCGCTTAGCTTAAACAGTTTCTATTAGCACTATATACTTTGTGCCATCCAACATCTTGTATGTTTTTGTAAACAGTTCACAAGCAGTACAGTTCCGTGCTGTTTTCTTTAATGTATACATGCCTTGTTTTACTTAGATATTGTTAATCCTTTTGACAATTAAGTCTGATTAAACAGGTCACCTGGATTAGTCAGCATTGTTGGACAGCTCTAAAAGAAGGCTCACCGTTAAACAGCTATTGAATGTAATGCTATGAAGATGTGTTTCTCCTTGCCTGTGCCTTTTCTACATTTCTGTGGTTTGGATGCTGCATGTCATGTTATGAAAATCAGGATACTGTTTATAGTATTGGAAATGTAAACAGTGGATCTCTCACGATACACCACTCACTTGCGATGGACATTTTGATAGGAATTGGTTAGCCATTGGACTCCCTGTGTGTATGGTTTCTTCCTTTTTTGCCCCCCTTTTTGGCTTGTCTATTGTTTGTTGTTTAATCATGGTTTTTATGGACTGAGTTCTTCAAATTACAGCTATGATGTATACTTTTAAGCCCATGGTTGAAATGGACACTACTGAGTTTTGAGCACTGGGGAATCCATCCCAGTATTCCAGTTCTCCAAAAGAAAACTAGTGCATTTCAGGAATAAGTTGCCAGAAGCCGCAGTTTTGCAACGGTTTCTCTGGCTGCAGCATACACCCTGCTTAAAGGGGAAGGTGGGCAGGGTCAGGAGGTGCTGCTTGGCTAAGGTGTTCTGCTCTCTGATTGCACTTTCTCTTCACTGTATGCTGCTAACTGTTTTAAGAACCAAAAGTTATATTCTTAAGTAAGCTTTTTTCCTCTCTTGCCTCTGCACGTACCTGCCCTATCTCTATCTCGGTCTCAGAGACTTGCCCTCTGTTTTGGATGGAGGGGTGGAAGAGTGTTTAGTTAACCTGTGTGGCAGGTGCACCCGCCCCGATAGAGACCGAAACTTGTGGAGGTGGCTCTGAGCCCTTATAAGGGAAACATATTGGGATTCGATATGCTGGCAGGCAAACGATGGTACCTACCTCATTTTTGTCCTACGGGACCATTAACGGGCGACGCTCCCAAACCGGACAAGCAAAAGGGCCAGTTCCCATTGAGAACATACAGGCCAACCCGTCATGGTAAAACTGCCCTCTGTTGGCACTGTACCCACGATCCTGGCGAAACCCAGAGGCTTACATGCCTGGGAGGCCTTAGATAGGAAAGGGAAAGGCCATCGCATAAGTACTCGATGGATAATTCCTAATTTCTGAGACCCGGTCCCAAGGCCCGAGGTGCAATTTGTGTCCTCTTGCAGGACTATGGAAAAGCAAACTATTCGGACACTCCCACTGATGGCAGTAACAACAGCGGGCATGGACAACAAGAACCTGGACAGCAAGGTGGTGGCTCAACTGATAGTGGGATTTGCACGTATGGTGAACTTAACTTCAATAACAGCCTGTCTGCCCAGCCCTAAGTCAGTAGAGGAGCCCCTACCAATCTTTGTGCAAACCACTAATATATCACTAACCCTTGAACTCCCATGGCAACAGTGCAATAATTCCAGCCGGGCCTGGGAACGGATGGAAAGGATGGAGGTCACACTCATACCATCTATAGCTGGTCACCTGGCGCAATAAATGCCAATTCAATATGGAAGGCAAAGTGTAATTACCTCTTCCTACCCCCTAATAACGCCACGGGGTGGAGTTTTAATGGTACAATGCCATGCTTTAATGTTCCCTGGGGAATTACTGAACATCATGACCAATGGAAAACAGATGATCATTCCCTGCAATATACTGAACTGTTAAACACCACCTGGTGTATTAAACACCCCGAGAGTAATGGTAGCATTGCCCCAACGCTTGTCAAGAACCAGGGTTCAAGGGAGCCTGGGAAAAACATCCCCTCAATTGCACATGGGGACCTGACTGGATTGCGCAAAGGAATGGGGCACCACCAGTAAAAAAAAAAAACAACACTTTGGGACTGCCAAACAGAAATGCAATGTAAAAACATAGATAAAAGGCCATTATTGTGATGATACATGCCCCGCCCCATTCAGGAAGCTTTGGTACAGGGCTGTCTGTGTAGTAATACCAGCTATGTGTGGCCCACTGCCCTAAAATGTAACGCTTATGGGGACTGTCCTCTTCATGCCCCCACACAAGGCATATGCCAAACATCTGATGTGCCCGCCCCTCCCAATCTAGAGTCGGCATACTCCAGTGGCTGTCTGTATTCCCGGCTACACCCAACTGTTCCCGGGATGGCCTGCACAGTAGCCCTGCCTTCCCTTTGTCCCATTTACCGAGAAGGGCCTATAGCCCCTAAGTGGTGGGATCGCAGCCCCCGGGAGATACAACCGCTAAAGAAGGGAACGTGGCAAAGAGCAAAAACGCGACTGGGATAGTGGCTGGAGGCCATGTTCGGAATGGGGACTGCCTCCCTCAAAAACCCACAAGCCATTTATGACCTATTGATGCAAGTCTATTTGAGCCAATTCTACATCTGACAGCTTAGAACTCTTGAATGAACAATTACAACACACCAGCAAAATGACCGCCCAGCACCGAGCGGGAGTAGACCTGATGCTGCTAAAGGAACACCTTTAGTATGGAGTGCTAAACTGATGAGTAGATGACTGCTGCGTTTATATCCCAAATGTATCCATACCCCTCCGAACCCAAATCGACAAAATGAAGAAAGCAGCAAAGGACTCAGAGGCAATTGCTGCCGCATTAAACATCAACTGGGTGGGAAAGATTTCCAGTGCGTTCGGGTTTTCCCTGTCGGGATGGTTAACCAGTCTTTTACAATCCTTGATAGTGGTTATAATCATAATATTGCCATTTGTATTGTATTAAGTTGTGTTAAACATATGATAACGTGGTTCGTATCCGTTGTTACGTATGCTCCTTTAGAACTAACCCAAATAGCAGATGTTCCGTTAGAATTGTAAAAAGCCAAAGAAATGATGATTCATGATGAGCATCAATTCTCACCGAAACTGCGCTCCCTTTTAACTTTGGAGGCAAGAGGTGACTGTACCACCACTCCAAAGAAACCAGTCGGATCGTGACTGTGGTCACGGGGTGGAGTGTGGCAGGTGCACCCGCCCCGATAAAGAGCAAAACTTCTCAACTGCTGAAAGGAAAGAGTTAAAACTAGAAGCCGCGGTTTGGGGGTCGAGCTGGCCAGCTGCGTGGATGACTGGAGTCACGTAGACAGAGTGCCCCAAGTCACGTACCCCAACCACCCGAGCCTGCCAGAAACACCTCAACCAATGAAATGCCTCGGCTAGGAGAAGTTTCCAGACCGCTGACCATATATGACCACGAGCCCCGATCCGACTTCGGGTATAAATGGAGCCCGCCGGAAGAGCCCTTTGAGCCGTCTTCCTCGGAGCAGCGGGTCTGCAGTCAGAGACTCTCCCCTTCCATCGGGATGCCATCTAAGGAAACTCCCCGGGGTTGAGTGCCTCGCCTTACCGGTGAGTGAGTGCGCATTTTGAGTCATCATTTTAAGCTTACATTTGGTTATAGTTTGTGTAGTGATAGTTCCCAGCTGACACCCTGAACCTGTAACTAAGTTGTGTTTATCGCAGTGTTTACGACCTGATATTCCTGTCCAATCTGGCTGTTTGTATCTCAATACAACATAACATTCCTGTTCACTTGGACCGTTCTATGTTGATATCATTAAAGAAGATTGACTTTTGAAATATATTCTGTCTAGTCTTCCTGCGACAACCTCTCATGAACTTTCCCCTCCTTCCTCTTGAACCCCTATTACCTTGACCATTTCACTGGCTTTCAATTCTTCTTGTCATCTGGACTATTGTTTGCTTTCCATACATATCCACTTCCACTCACACGCAGAGTTTCTTTTTCCATCTTTCTATCAACCAAAAGCCACTTTCTTCTTTTAGTGTTTTTACTGTAGATTTCCTTTATTTAACTACTTTTTTCTGAGGAACAGCCAGTGTCTAGGCAACTTTCGACTTAATAGCCAACTTTTGTCTGCGCTCTGAAAGGTGTGTAGGCTAGACCTAATGTGCCGGGTAATACAACAGCACATTCACAGTCACTGCTTCCTAGTCATTCCTTCTCTTTCAGACCGAGAGCAGCTTAGTCAGAAAGACAATACTTTTGAATTGAAAAGGGACATGGTCAGGGGCTGTAGAGTAAATGCTTTACTGCTGGTGCAAGGCACAGCTACCCATCTTTCTAGCAGCGTAAATACACTCAAATATAGTTGTTGTTGTTGACAAGAAAAGCAACTCCACAAAGCCCCTTTGCTTATGATCTTCTGGGTTTTTCTGTAACGACCTAGAAAGAGGGAGGATGCCCAAAAAAGGGACCTACCCCACTCTATGTTTACTATGTCCGCTTCATAATGCCAGTACTTTGGAAAAACTAACCTCATAATCTTTTATGTATTAGATGCTTCAGGGTGAACCAACTAAATAAGCTGCAAGGATTGCTGCAGGATTTATGATCCAAAATCCTTGGGGCAGTTGCCAGGTCTGAAGGATGATTCTCCCTGATGTTAGGACAGGTCTATTTGCTTCTGTGTGACCCGCAGTCAAAAGGCAAAGGAAAGCTGAGAAGGGACAGGCTCTGTTCAAGGGCAGGATGAAGACAGGAAGCCTATATGGAGAAAAGGAGGGTAAGAGGGAACACGGTCTCCCATTTTTCTTGTGGCTATATTCTGAAAATCAGGATGTCTAAAGGTTTACTGCCCACCAGAAACAGCATGAGTAGCTCCAGCAAATTTCAGTTCTGCTTTCTTGCAATTCCCGTCGCTAGCGGGCTAGCAGTCGTGCTGGAGGAGTAATCGCAGGAGACCAGCTCCTCAGGAACAGACAATCCCAGCTCCACTTCTCCTCACCACAAGTTAAGGAAATACGTTAGACTATTTCTTTAAATCATAAGCTTGCTTGGGTAATGACTGTCCATCCTGAGCATGCACAGCACTTATCACCCAGCTGCTAATTGCTAGTTTGATTTGGGTCCAATAGAGATGGTTTGGGGAAAAAAAAATTAAATATTGAGGAGAGACTCCTATTAAATTAGTGAGGTCAGCCTCTGAGAAGGGGCTGTAGCTCTCTCTGCAGGGTAATCTTGCCTCCCTGAGCCCTCCCCCCTCTCTCTTCTCCCTTTAACAGTTCTATTTTGTGGAGCTACAAGACTTTTTCTCCTGCTGAGTGCTGGGTTAACAAATGCAGGAGGCATCTATTAACAGTATTCTTTGGAGACCACCTACAGCAGTGGATGAACAATGGGACTCGAACCATTACTAATGCGTAGCCCAGAAAACGATGTATAAATGTTTTTTAAATGTAAACCCATTAGTCACACTTAATGGTTTATTTGAACTCAAACCGTATTTATTATCCCCTCATTATTTTACCTGGTTTATTTTAGACCACTTATCTCAGGGGTTGCATAGCCACCTGCTGAGTGCCTTGGACTGGAGTGTTTGCAGTAATCAAAGACTTCTTATAAAAAGAAGTATGCTCTGACTAAAGGGCAACCTGGGCAAAATTGCCCATAATTGTATTCTTTCACTCAGTGCTGCAGCTGTTGGGTGAGTGGTAGCTTGGTCTCCTCATTGGTCTCTGAGGAGGTACCCTTAAGGTACAGTCCTTAGGCTTCACCATAAAAATCACAGGAAAATGAAGGTTTGGAAGGGCCTCTGGGGAGGTCTCTTGTCCAACCTCCAGCTCAAAGTGGGTCCAGCCAGGATCATGGCCTTGTCCACATGGGTGTTGGAGATCTCCAAGGACAGAGAGGGTGTAAAGAAGATGGAGCCAGGCTCTTCTCAGCGGTGCCCAATGACAGGACAAGAGGCAACGGGCACAAACTCAAACACAGGAGGTTACGTTTGAACATCAGGAAACACTTTCTCACTGTGGGGGTGACTGAGCCCTGGCACAGGGTGCCCTGAGAGGTTGTGGAGTCTCCATCCTTGGGCATATTCAAAAGCCATCTGGACGTGGTCCTTGCACTCTAGGGACCCTACATGAGCAAGGGGGTTGGACCAGATGGCTCCGGAGGTCCCTTCCAACCTCAACCATTCTGAAATTCTGTGAGACTTCTCAAGCCAACAAGCTCTGCTCTGCTTTCTGAACTGATGAAAAGCCACAGACATCTGATTTCCAGAAACACCTGCAGAGCAGCCTACACTCTCCAGACCACATTCAGCCTCTCCCCGTGCCACATATGCAAGGACACAGTGCAAGGCAGTTCCCAGCAAGACCCATCCAAGCATCCTGCTCCTGTCCCCCTCTGCTAGAGCTAAGTGTCTGGGAACCCTTGTCTTCCTCCAGGGAGACTTTGACTGTGAAAGGACCTCCACCATCATCAGGTTAGCACTTCTCTATGCTGCAGTGCCTGCTCAGCCCAGTCCCTCGGAGCACCAGGATTGCCCACCCAGTATGCTCCGCTGTGGCTGACCCTGTGATGTGAAGGCACAGGCTGTTTCATGGGATGAGGTAAGGTGCACAGATAAAAGCACTGGGATCCAGGACTCCTGGGTTCTCTCTTTGCTGCTAGAGGATTTGCCTTGGTGGCTAAAGCAGGAGTGAGGAAGGCTGGCTCTCTCCCAAACCCTCCTCGGTGTCAGGAGCAGCAAGGGTGGCTGCTCCATGAGGAAAGGGGAGCCGGAGCCGAGCGAGGTAACTACACAGGCAGAGGCGGTGGCCTCACCAACAAGGATGCAGTCCCACATATCCTAGTAAGGCTGGTAGGACAGACCCAGTGAGACCTGCAGCTCAAAAGCCAAATCCATCAAAGGCAGGGGGAGTCCCCACCGAGCTGCTTAGCAGCACCTCCTCCAACAGCTCTCTTCAAAGCCCAATGCCTGCACCATACCTAAGTTGACCCTGAACCAGGCAGCCAAATCCCCAGGAAGAGGGGGATGCACTCAAGCCCTGCCACTGCACCTCTGCGCGACACAAGGTAGGTCCTGGCCCTTCTCTGTTCCTCCATTTCCCCACCTGGGTAGCGGAGTGGACACATCCCTGAGCTCATCAGACAGCAAGCACTCGTGGGCCCAGCGAGCAATTGCTCTTTGAGGCAAGGATTCCTGCTGGTGCCCTGCCGGCTGCCAGCTGGAACCAGCACCCTTCTTCAGGTTTACCCATGCTGGCAAGTGCTGGAGCCCAGTATCACAAGTCAGGGACCTGGAGAGAGCAACAACTGGCCCCAAGTCCCCCAAGGCAGTAAGAACTGAGCTACCTCAGCTCTTCAATCCATCCCATCCGTGCTTCAGGATACCTCAGCATGCATCTAAATATTTATTTTACTTATGCAAAGAAGTGAGATGAAGAAACTTAATACTGGTGGACAGAAACCTGTTTTAATCAGAGCTAGCAGGCACTACTGGAATCATCCAAACGGTCTGCAAGCAATTAAGACAATTAAAGTGAAGGTCACTAGAAGTGCACACTAAGCAGCCATCCTGACAGAGCACTTAAGTACAGAAGAGCTGGATACTGCAATGAAAACACTTTGCACAAACACAGCTCTGTTGGATTAGAGACTGACTTCTCCAAGGGGACAGACACTGTGCAGTGTCTGATGAGGGGGAGCATGGGGGCATGTGTTGGGCAGTGGGGCTGCACTGGTGCAGGGATGGGTCACAGATGGGAGGCACAACACAACGATCAGGATGTGGAAGCAAGGACAGGCTATGAAAGAAGAAATTAAGAAATATGACCTCAGTATACAGGCACGTTTTCAAGAAAGCGAAAGCTCATCAACCTGGAGCTGATGGGGGCTGCAAGCAACATGAAGAGCAAAATGAAGAGCTTCACTCACTGTGTCTGCAGTAAAAGGCTGGACAAGGCACATGGGAGTTGCTCCGGAATGTGGAGGGGTCTCATAGCAGCAGAGACAGATGGGGATGAGTGACTCAATGCCTTTTTTGGCAAAACCTCACAAACAGCTGCACAAGCCAGAGGCTGGCCCCTGGCCTGACACCTACTCAACCACCTCTCACATCACAACCACCTGCACAAACCACCTGCAACCTCTTGCCCTAGCAACTACTCTGCCACCAATGACAACGCAAGCAGCTGCACAGGGCAGGGGCCTGCTCCTAAACTACCATCTCCTTGCCAGCATGGGACATCACAAGCACCTCCTTCAGCCCAAGCCACCTCCTGCCCTACCACTTACTCACGCACCTAGCACCTCACAAGCACCTGCACAAGCCACGGGCCTCCTCCTGCCCTAGCACATCTCCACGGAAATACCACAACACAAGCACC